>NW_027315768.1:36820567-36863936 GCF_026437365.1 Eucyclogobius newberryi
GACTGTACACTAGCACCCTGAGACTGTACACTCGCACCCTGAGACTGGACACTAGCACCCTGAGACTGGACACTAGCACCCTGAGACTGTACACTAGCACCCTGAGACTGTACACTAGCACCCTGAGACTGTACACTAGCACCCTGAGACTGTACACTAGCACCCTGAGACTGGACACTAGCACCCTGAGACTGTACACTAGCCGTAAGGAAGGAGGCGGGGCTAGTTAATGTCTCAGACAATGAGGAACAGAGGATGATGAGGTGCTGGAGGGACATGGGAGGACACGCCCCTACATGGGATGTACCACCGGAACATAACTGAGAGGGCCGGTCTGAAGGACAGAGGCCCTGATCATGGCAGCACAGGAGCAGGACCTGAACAGCAGAGCGGACCCAAGGAGGGGCCCCTGAGACAGCACATAACGGCAGGTGCAGATGCTGCAGGGACAGAACACATGGAGAACCATCACCAGGAGCTGGCATAGTGTAAGAAACATCTGCACAGAAACATCTGTGCAGAGAACGGTGGTCTCAAGGGTCAGAGGAAAGCTGTGGTGCTGGACATTGCAGTTCATCAGATGGAAACATCCGGAAAAAGGAAAATGAGAAACTCGAGAAATACAAAGGCCTCAGAGAGGAGCTGGAGCCTGAAGGGGTCAGTGGAGCTGTAGTGACCGGAGCAAAACATCAAACATCTTGGTCCAGAAAAGTGAGCAAAGAAACAGCAAAGATCCTTACGAACCCTCGAGCTCCCAGGGGCCTCTGGAGGAGGAGCCCAGGGGCCTCTGGAGGAGGAGCCCAGGGGCCTCTGGAGGAGGAACCCAGGGGCCTCTGGAGGAGGAGCCCAGGGGCCTCTGGAGGAGGAGCCCAGGGGCCTCTGGAGGAGGAACCCAGGGGCCTCTGGAGGAGGAGCCCAGGGGCCTCTGGAGGAGGAGCCCAGGGGCCTCTGGAGGAGGACTGGAGCTTAGAAAAGAGGGACTAGAGCACCCGCAGAGGGTGAGGAGGGAATTTTATATAAATATCATATTATCTTATTTGACTTATTCAGAAAACGCTGTGAGACGTTTGGGCCGAGCAGCTGAAACGTCTGAGGCAGGACCTCACCCATGGCTCTGGTCAGGCTCACGCTGTATTCTTCTCGTACTTCAGTCTTCAGCAGGTCCATGCTGGTGTCCAGGTTCTGTAAACGTGTCGGGACCAGGTTCAGCAGCTTCTGCAGCGTTGCCTCGTCCAGCTCTGCTGCTCGCTCCAGCTGGATCCCACAGACCGGCTGAAACAAAGACCCCAGTCAAACCAAAGAACTGAGGGACACAAGGGTCCTCAGGATGAATCTGACCATGTCCTCAGTGTCCAGACGGTCACTCTGCTCCTCTGACCAACTGTGGATCAGACACAAGAAGAAAGGAAAGAAATATATATATATATATATATATATATATATATATATGAATATATATGAATATATATATATATATATATATATATATATGAATATATATATATATATATACATATATATATATGAATATATATGTATATATATATATATATATATATATATATATATATATACATATATATATATGAATATATATATATATATATACATATATATATATGAATATATATGTATATATATATATATATATATATATATATGAATATATATATATATATATATATATATATATATATATATATATATATATATATATATATATATATATACATATATATATATGAATATATATGTCAGGCTCTTCAGTGATTCTGACCTGAACACTGGGTCTTTGGTCAGACTTCTCTGCAGAAGCTTCCGTCTTGATTCTCGGAGGCGACTTCTGGTTAAACTCTTTCCTAATGAATGTATCACATAACGAGACGTTACACACTCGATGAGACGTTACACCAACAATGTGATGTTACACACATGAGGAGATGTTACACACACATGACGGGATGTTACATATATGAAGAGACGTTACACACATGAGGAGACGTTACACACATGATGAGACGTTACACACATGAGGAGACGTTACACACATGAGGAGACGTTACACACATGATCAGACGTTACAGACATAACGAGACGTTACACCTATGATGAGACATTACACATGATGAGACGTTACACACATGATGAGACGTTACAGACATAATTAGACGTTACAGACGTGATGAGACGTTACACACATGAGGAGACGTTACACACATGAGGAGACGTTACACCAACAATGTGATGTTACACACATGAGGAGATGTTACACACACATGACGGGATGTTACATATATGAAGAGACGTTACACACATGAGGAGACGTTACACACATGATGAGACGTTACACACATGAGGAGACGTTACACACATGAGGAGACGTTACACACATGATCAGACGTTACAGACATAACGAGACGTTACACCTATGATGAGACATTACACATGATGAGACGTTACACACATGATGAGACGTTACAGACATAATTAGACGTTACAGACGTGATGAGACGTTACACACATGAGGAGACGTTACACACATGAGGAGACGTTACACCAACAATGTGATGTTACACACATGAGGAGATGTTACACACACATGACGGGATGTTACATATATGAAGAGACGTTACACACATGAGGAGACGTTACACACATGAGGAGACGTTACATACATGAGGAGATGTTACACACATGAGGAGACGTTACACACATGAGGAGACGTTACACACATGAGGAGATGTTACACACATTGAGGAGATGTAACACACACATGACGGGATGTTAAACACATGAGGAGACGTTACACACATGAGGAGATGTTACAGACATAACGAGACGTTACACCTATGATGAGACATTACACATGATGAGACGTTACACACATGAGGAGACGTTACACACATGAGGAGACGTTACACACATGATCAGACGTTACAGACATAACGAGACGTTACACCTATGATGAGACATTACACATGATGAGACGTTACACACATGATGAGACGTTACAGACATAATTAGACGTTACAGACGTGATGAGACGTTACACACATGAGGAGACGTTACACACATGAGGAGACGTTACACACATGATCAGACGTTACAGACATAACGAGACGTTACACCTATGATGAGACATTACACATGATGAGACGTTACACACATGATGAGACGTTACAGACATAATTAGACGTTACAGACATGATGAGACGTTACACACATGAGGAGACGTTACACACATGAGGAGACGTTACACACATGATCAGACGTTACAGACATAACGAGACGTTACACCTATGATGAGACATTACACATGATGAGACGTTACACACATGATGAGACGTTACACACATGAGGAGACGTTACACACATGGGTAGACGTTACACACATGAGGAGACGTTACACACATGGGTAGACGTTACACACATGAGGAGATGTTACACACATGAGGAGACGTTACAGACATAATTAGACGTTACAGACGTGATGAGACGTTACACACATGAGGAGACGTTACACACATGAGGAGACGTTACACACATGATCAGACGTTACAGACATAACGAGACGTTACACCTATGATGAGACATTACACATGATGAGACGTTACACACATGATGAGACGTTACAGACATAATTAGACGTTACAGACATGATGAGACGTTACACACATGAGGAGACGTTACACACATGAGGAGACGTTACACACATGATCAGACGTTACAGACATAACGAGACGTTACACCTATGATGAGACATTACACATGATGAGACGTTACACACATGATGAGACGTTACACACATGAGGAGACGTTACACACATGGGTAGACGTTACACACATGAGGAGACGTTACACACATGGGTAGACGTTACACACATGAGGAGATGTTACACACATGAGGAGATGTTACACACATGAGGAGACGTTACACACATGAGGAGATGTTACACACATGAGGAGACGTTACACACACATGACTGGATGTTAAACATATGAGGAGACGTTACACATATGAGGAGACGTTACACACATGAGGAGACGTTAAACACACATGACGGGATTTTAAACACATGAGGAGACGTTACACACATGAGGAGATGTTACACACATGAGGAGATGTTACACACACATGACGGGATGTTACATATATGAGGAGACGTTACACACATGAGGAGACGTTACACACATGAGGAGACGTTACACACATGAGGAGATGTTACACACATGAGGAGACGTTACACACATGAGGAGACGTTACACACATGAGGAGATGTTACACACATGAGGAGATGTTACACACACATGACGGGATGTTACATATATGAAGAGACGTTACACACATGAGGAGACGTTACACACATGACGGGATGTTAAACACATGAGGAGACGTTACACATATGAGGAGACGTTACACACATGAGGAGACGTTACACACATGACGGGATGTTAAACACATGAGGAGACGTTACACACATGATCAGACGTTACAGACATAACGAGACGTTACACCTATGATGAGACATTACACATGATGAGACGTTACACACATGAGGAGACGTTACACACATGAGGAGATGTTACACACATGAGGAGATGTTACACACACATGACGGGATGTTACATATATGAAGAGACGTTACACACATGAGGAGACGTTACACACATGACGGGATGTTAAACACATGAGGAGACGTTACACATATGAGGAGACGTTACACACATGAGGAGACGTTACACACATGATCAGACGTTACAGACATAACGAGACGTTACACCTATGATGAGACATTACACATGATGAGACGTTACACACATGATGAGACGTTACAGACATAATTAGACGTTACAGACATGACGATACGTTACACACATGAGGAAAGGTTACACACATGAGGAGACGTTACACACATGAGGAGATGTTACACACACATGACGGGATGTTACATATATGAGGAGACGTTACACAAATGAGGAGACGTTTCACACATGAGGAGATGTTACACACATGAGGAGATGTTACACACATGAGGAGACATTACACACATGATCAGACGTTACAGACATAACGAGACGTTACACCTATGATGAGACATTACACATGATGAGACGTTACACACATGATGAGACGTTACAGACATAATTAGACGTTACAGACATGAGGAGACGTTACACACATGAGGAGACGTTACACACATGATGAGACGTTACACACATGAGGAGACGTTACACACATGAGGAGACGTTACACACATGAGGAGACGTTACACACATGAGGGGACGTTACACACATGATGAGACGTTACACACATGATGAGACGTTACACACATGAGGAGACGTTACACACATGAGGAGATGTTACACACATGAGGGGACGTTACACACATGAGGGGACGTTACACACATGATGAGACGTTACACACATGAGGGGACGTTACACACATGATGAGACGTTACACACATGATGAGACGTTACACACATGATGAGACGTTACACACATGAGGAGATGTTACACACATGATGAGACGTTACACACATGATGAGATGTTACACACATGAGGGGACGTTACACACATGAGGGGACGTTACACACATGATGAGACGTTACACACATGATGAGACGTTACACACATGATGAGACGTTACACACATGAGGAGACGTTACACACATGAGGAGATGTTACACACATGAGGGGACGTTACACACATGAGGAGATGTTACACACATGAGGGGACGTTACACACATGATGAGACGTTACACACATGAGGGGACGTTACACACTCACTCTGAGGTCTGTGGCCAAAAGGAGGAGAGAACGGGGGCTTCTTGTTGTGCCAAGGTCGTTTACTCTGAACCAAAAAAGAGAATGACGTCATCACTATCAGATTAAAACTTGCTCAGTCGATACGAGAGGTCGAGACCTTTAAAAGTGTGAGGTCATCAGCAGACACACATAAACTCCTCCCCGTTTCTAAAGTCTCAGTGGAACATAATGTGATTTTTTATTTTTTTGGGTGGTGCATTAAGCATTTTACTATTTATTGTAATAATCTTCTCCAAAAAGCTTTCTGTTTCCTTTCCTTCTTCTCCTTCCACAAGGAGCGTCCTCCAGGGGGCGCTGTCCTCAGACACATGTGAGCGTCCTCCAGGGGGCGCTGTCCTCAGACACATGTGAGCGTCCTCCAGGGGGCGCTGTCCTCAGACACATGTGAGCGTCCTCCAGGGGGCGCTGTCCTCAGACACATGTGAGCGTCCTCCAGGGGGCGCTGTTCTCAGACACATGTGAGCGTCCTCCAGGGGGCGCTGTCCTCAGACACATGTGAGCGTCCTCCAGGGGGCGCTGTCCTCAGACACATGTGAGCGTCCTCCAGGGGGCGCTGTCCTCAGACACATGTGAGCGTCCTCCAGGGGGCGCTGTCCTCAGACACATGTGAGCGTCCTCCAGGGGGCGCTGTCCTCAGACACATGTGAGCGTCCTCCAGGGGGCGCTGTCCTCAGACACATGTGAGCGTCCTCCAGGGGGCGCTGTCCTCTGACACATGTGAGCGTCCTCCAGGGGGCGCTGTCCTCTGACACATGTGAGCGTCCTCCAGGGGGCGCTGTCCTCAGACACATGTGAGCGTCCTCCAGGGGGCGCTGTCCTCAGACACATGTGAGCGTCCTCCAGGGGGCGCTGTCCTCAGACACATGTGAGCGTCCTCCAGGGGGCGCTGTCCTCTGACACATGTGAGCGTCCTCCAGGGGGCGCTGTCCTCAGACACATGTGAGCGTCCTCCAGGGGGCGCTGTCCTCAGACACATGTGAGCGTCCTCCAGGGGGCGCTGTCCTCTGACACATGTGAGCGTCCTCCAGGGGGCGCTGTCCTCTGACACATGTGAGCGTCCTCCAGGGGGCGCTGTCCTCAGACACATGTGAGCGTCCTCCAGGGGGCGCTGTCCTCTGACACATGTGAGCGTCCTCCAGGGGGCGCTGTCCTCTGACACATGTGAGCGTCCTCCAGGGGGCGCTGTCCTCTGACACATGTGAGTGTCCTCCAGGGGGCGCTGTCCTCTGACACATGTGAGCGTCCTCCAGGGGGCGCTGTCCTCTGACACATGTGAGTGTCCTCCAGGGGACGTAGTAAGAGCTGAATCCCTCTGTGATGTCATCAGTGTGCGACACAGAGACAGTTTAAACCATGGTTGGACTAAATAAAGGTGTTTTATGGTCTTATTGTTGTGTCATTTTTGTGGAGTTTGTCTTGTTTACAGTCTGGTTGCTATGGTAACAGCTGTGGAATCACCTCTACCTGTGTCTGCTCACGTCCAACCAGGAAGTACAATGATAAACTTTACGCAAACGGGCCAAAAGTGAAATATAAATGTGTTTTAACTGGACACAGCACATTATGACTCACACTTTGTATTTTAGGCGATTTTTAGCTTTTACTGGAAAAAATAGTTAAATAAGACACAAATGTTGCACAGTTTTACATGAATTATGCTTTTTTAATCTCAAATACAAGTCCAAGTGTAGAAAAACAGGCCTTTTTTCTGTCTTTTTAATAGAAAAACAAACTGACTTTTAAACACATATTTTCTGTTGTAAAGACTTAAAACCATCAACACAGATCTGTGTGGGTCATTCTGTGAAAGTGTGAAGGGTTTTCTTCACCACACTTCGTCTTAAAGTGTTAAGTGTGTAAAGTGTAAAGTGTATAAAGTGTGTAAAGTGTATAAAGTGTGTAAAGTGTAAAGTATAAAGAGTGTAAAGTGTAAAGTATAAAGTAAGTAAAGTGTGTAAAGTGTGTAAAGTGTGTAAAGTGTAAAGTATAAAGAGTGTAAAGTGTAAAGTGTGCAAAGTATGTAAAGTGTAAAGTTTAAAGAGTGTAAAGTGTTTAATGTGTACAGTATAAATTGTAAAGTGTAAAGTATAAAGTGTGTAAAGTGTAAAGTGTGTACAGTATGTAAAGTGTAAAGTATAAAGTAAGTAAAGTGTGTAAAGTGTGTAAAGTGTGTAAAGTGTAAAGTATAAAGTATGTAAAGTGTAAAGTATAAAGAGTGTAAAGTATGTAAAGTATAAAGAACACCTGTAAGGCCTGGTACAAGGGGAAGCTCGGACTGTCGCTGACCGCTCTCTTCTTCTGGACCTGGATCGGACTCTGTAAAAAGACAAAAACTTCAAAAACACAAACATCCATATTTCCAGAAACTCTAGGATGAACTCGAGGATGAACTCTAGGATGAACTCTAGGATGAACTCTAGGATGAACTCTAGGATGAACTCTAGGATGAACTCTAAGATGAACTCTAGGATGAACTCTAGGATGAACTCTAGGATGAACTCTAGGATGAACTCTATGATGAACTCTAGGATGAACTCTATGATGAACTCTAGGATGAACTCTAGGATGAACTCGAGGATGAACTCTAGGATGAACTCTAGGATGAACTCTAAGATGAACTCTAGGATGAACTCTAAGATGAACTCTAGGATGAACTCTAGGATGAACTCTAGGATGAACCCTAGGATGAACTCTAGGATGAACTCTATGATGAACTCTATGAACTCTAGGATGAACTCTAGGATGAACTCTAGGATGAACTCTAGGATGAACTCTATGATGAACTCTAGGATGAACTCTATGAACTCTAGGATGAACTCTAGGATGAACTCTATGATGAACTCTAGGATGAACTCTAGGATGAACTCTAGGATGAACTCTAGGATGAACTCTAGGATGAACTCTAAGATGAACTCTAGGATGAACTCTAGGATGAACTCTAGGATGAACTCTAGGATGAACTCTATGATGAACTCTAGGATGAACTCTATGAACTCTAGGATGAACTCTAGGATGAACTCTATGATGAACTCTAGGATGAACTCTAGGATGAACTCGAGGATGAACTCTAGGATGAACTCTAGGATGAACTCTAAGATGAACTCTAGGATGAACTCTAAGATGAACTCTAGGATGAACTCTAGGATGAACTCTAGGATGAACCCTAGGATGAACTCTAGGATGAACTCTATGATGAACTCTATGAACTCTAGGATGAACTCTAGGATGAACTCTAGGATGAACTCTAGGATGAACTCTAGGATGAACTCTATGAACTCTAGGATGAACTCTAGGATGAACTCTATGATGAACTCTAGGATGAACTCTAGGATGAACTCTAGGATGAACTCTAGGATGAACTCGAGGATGAACTCTAGGATGAACTCTAGGATGAACTATAGGATGAACTCTAGGATGAACTCTAGGATGAACTATAGGATAAACTCTAGGATGAACTCGAGGATGAACTCGAGGATAAACTCGAGGATGAACCCTAGGATGAACTCTAGGATGAACTCTAGGATGAACTATAGGATAAACTCTAGGATGAACTCGAGGATGAACTCTAGGATGAACTCTAGGATGAACTCTAGGATGAACTCTAGGATGAACTCTAGGATGAACTCTAAGATGAACTCTAGGATGAACTCTAGGATGAACTCTAGGATGAACTCTAGGATGAACTCTATGATGAACTCTAGGATGAACTCTATGAACTCTAGGATGAACTCTAGGATGAACTCTATGATGAACTCTAGGATGAACTCTAGGATGAACTCGAGGATGAACTCTAGGATGAACTCTAGGATGAACTCTAAGATGAACTCTAGGATGAACTCTAAGATGAACTCTAGGATGAACTCTAGGATGAACTCTAGGATGAACCCTAGGATGAACTCTAGGATGAACTCTATGATGAACTCTATGAACTCTAGGATGAACTCTAGGATGAACTCTAGGATGAACTCTAGGATGAACTCTATGATGAACTCTAGGATGAACTCTATGAACTCTAGGATGAACTCTAGGATGAACTCTATGATGAACTCTAGGATGAACTCTAGGATGAACTCGAGGATGAACTCGAGGATGAACTCGAGGATAAACTCGAGGATGAACTCTAGGATGAACTCTATGATGAACTCTAGGATGAACTCTAGGATGAACTCGAGGATGAACTCTAGGATGAACTCGAGGATAAACTCGAGGATGAACTCGAGGATGAACTCTAGGATGAACTCTAGGATGAACTATAGGATAAACTCTAGGATGAACTCGAGGATGAACTCGAGGATAAACTCTAGGATGAACTCGAGGATGAACTATAGGATGAACTCTATGATGAACTCTAGGATGAACTCTAGGATGAACTCTAGGATGAACTCTAGGATGAACTCGAGGATGAACTCTAGGATGAACTCTAGGATGAACTATAGGATGAACTCTAGGATGAACTCTAGGATGAACTATAGGATAAACTCTAGGATGAACTCGAGGATGAACTCGAGGATAAACTCTAGGATGAACTCGAGGATGAACTCTATGTTTGATGAGCGCACGTGCTTTTCCCGTCACTTTCAGCTCGTTGTTAGTTTGCGGCCATTAAGTCATTATGTTAGCGTGAACGTGGTGTTTTTGCGGCTCTAAACGCTCTAAAAGCTCTAAAAGCTCTAAATAGTCTAAAAGCTCTAAATGCTCTAAACACTCTAAATGCTCTAAAGGCTCTAAATGCTCTAAAAGCTCTAAATGCTCTAAAAGCTCTAAACGCTCTAAATAGTCTAAAAGCTCTAAATGCTCTAAAGGCTCTAAATGCTCTAAAAGCTCTAAATGCTCTAAAGGCTCTAAAGGCTCTAAAAGCTCTAAATGCTCTAAAGGCTCTAAATGCTCTAAACGCTCTAAATAGTCTAAAAGCTCTAAATGCTCTAAAGGCTCTAAATGCTCTAAAAGCTCTAAATGCTCTAAAAGCTCTAAATGCTCTAAAAGCTCTAAACGCTCTAAAGGCTCTAAAAGCTCTAAACACTCTAAATGCTCTAAACGCTCTAAATAGTCTAAAAGCTCTAAATGCTCTAAAGGCTCTAAATGCTCTAAAAGCTCTAAATGCTCTAAAAGCTCTAAACGCTCTAAAGGCTCTAAAAGCTCTAAATGCTCTAAAGGCTCTAAAAGCTCTAAATGCTCTAAAAGCTCTAAATGCTCTAAAGGCTCTAAAAGCTCTAAAAGCTCTAAATGCTCTAAATGCTCTAAAGGCTCTAAAAGCTCTAAAAGCTCTAAATGCTCTAAATGCTCTAAAGGCTCTAAAAGCTCTAAAAGCTCTAAACGCTCTAAACGCTCTAAAAGCTCTAAACGCTCTAAACGCTCTAAATGCTCTAAATGCTCTAAAAGCTCTAAAAGCTCTAAACGCTCTAAACGCTCTAAAAGCTCTAAACGCTCTAAACGCTCTAAATGCTCTAAATGCTCTAAATGCTCTAAAAGCTCTAAAAGCTCTAAAAGCTCTAAACGCTCATTACCGGGGGGAGACGGCGTGTGACCTCCTCGTGCTCCATGTTCGTGTTCGTCGCAGGTTTGTGACTTTTCCTTGAGTTTGTGTTGCGTCTCACAGCCCCGGGACGGTGAACCGTTGCTAAGGTGGTTGCTAGGGGAGTTGTTGGGGCCGTTGCTGGGGAAGTCAGCTCCCTCTGATCTCTAACGTCATGGAGACTAAAACCAGGTCAAAACAAGGTCTAAACCAGGACTAAACCAGGACTAAACAAGGACTAAACCAGGTTTAAACTAGGTCTAAACCAGAACTAAACCAAGACTAAACAAGGACTAAACTAGGTCTAAACCAGGACTAAACCAGGTTTAATCTAGGTCTAGACCAGGTCTAAACCAGAACTAAACCAAGACTAGACCAGGACTAAACCAGGACTAAACCAGGACTAAAACAGGTCTAAACCAGGTCTAAACCAGAACTAAACCAGGACTAAACAAGGACTAAACTAGGTCTAAACCAGGACTAAACCAGGTTTAAACTAGGTCTAGACCAGGTCTAAACCAGAACTAAACCAAGACTAAACCAGGAATTGACCAGTTCTAAACCAGGACTAAACCAGGACTAAACCAGGACTAAACCAGGTCTAAACCAGGACTAAACCAGGTCTAAACCAGGTCTAAACGAGGACTAAACCAGGTCTAAACCAGGACTAAACCAGATCTGAACCAGATCTGAACCAGGACTAAACCAGGACTAAACCAGGTCTAAACCAGGTCTAAACCAGGTCCAAACAAGGTATTAACCAGGTCCAAACCAGGTCTAAACCAGGTTTAAATCGGTTCTAAAGCGGGTCTCTTTAGTCTTTCTTTAGTCTCTCTCTTTAGTCTCTCTTTAGTCTCTCTCTTTAGTCCCTCTTTAGTCTCTCTTTAGTCTCTCTTTAGTCTCTCTCTTTAGTCTCTCTTTAGTCTCTCTTTAGTGTCTCTCTTTAGTCTCTCTTTAGTCTCTCTTTAGTCTCTCTCTTTAGTCTCTCTTTAGTCTCTCTTTAGTCTCTCGTTAGTCCCTCTCTTAAACCTCTCTTTAATCTCTCTTTAATCTCTCTTTAGTCTCTCTTTAGTCTCTCTCTTTAGTCTCTCTTTAGTCTCTCTCTTTAGTCTCTCTTTAGTCTCTCTTTAGTCCCTCTCTTTAGTATCTCTTTAATCTCTCTTTAGTCTGTCTTTAGTCTCGCTATAGTCCCTCTCTTTAGTCTCTCTTTAGTCTCCCTTTATTCCCGCTTTAGTCACTATTTAGTCTCTCTTTAGTCTCTCTCTTTAGTCTCTCTTTAGATTCTCTTTAGTCCCTCTCTTTAGTCTCTCTTTAGATTATCTTTAGTCCCTCTCTTTAGTCTCTCTTTAGTCTCTCTTTAGTCTCTCTCTTTAGTCTCTCTTTAGTCTCTCTTTAGTCCCACTCTTTAGTCTCTCTCTTTAGTCTCTCTCTTTAGTCTCTCTTTAGTCTCTCTTTAGTCTCTCTCTTTAGTCTCTCTTTAGTCTCTCTTTAGTCCCTCTCTTTAGTATCTCTTTAATCTCTCTTTAGTCTGTCTTTAGTCTCGCTTTAGTCCCTCTCTTTAGTCTCTCTTTAGTCTCCCTTTATTCCCGCTTTAGTCACTATTTAGTCTCTTTTTAGTCTCTCTCTTTAGTCTCTCTTTAGATTCTCTTTAGTCCCTCTCTTTAGTCTCTCTTTAGTCTCTCTTTAGTCTCTCTCTTAAGTCCCTCTTTAGTCTCTCTTTAGTCTCTCTCTTTAGTCTCTCTCTTTAGTCTCTCTCTTTAGTCTCTCTTTAGTCTCTCTTTAGTCTCTCTCTTTAGTCTCTCTCTTTAGTCTCTCTCTTTTAGTCTCTCTTTAGTCTCTCTCTTTAGTCTCTCTCTAGTCTCTCTTTAGTCTCTCTTTAGTCTCTCTCTTTAGTCTCTCTCTTTAGTCTCTCTTTAGTCTCTCTCTTTAGTCTCTCTCTTTAGTCTATCTCTAGTCTCTCTTTAGTCTCTCTTTAGTCTCTCTTTAGTCTCTCTCTTTGGTCTCTCTTTAGTCCCTCTTTAGTCTCTCTTTAGTCTCTCTTTAGTCTCTCTCTTAAGTCTCTCTCTTTAGTCTCTCTTTAATCTCTTTTTAGTCTCTCTCTTTAGTCTCTCTCTTTAGTCTCTCTCTTTAGTCTCTCTCTTTAGTCTCTCTTTAGTCAATCTTTAGTCTCTCTTTAGTCTCTCTTTAGTCTCTCTCTTTAGTCTCTCTTTAGTCTCTCTTTAGTATCTCTCTTTAGTCTCTCTTTAGTCTCTCTCTTTAGTCTCTTTAGTCTTTCTTTAGTCTCTCTTTAGTCTCTCTCTTTAGTCTCTCTTTAGTCCCTCTTTAGTCTCTCTTTAGTCTCTCTTTAGTCCCTCTTTAGTCTCTCTTTAGTCTCTCTTTAATCTCTCTCTTTAGTCTCTCTCTTTAGTCTCTCTTTGGTCTCCCTTTAGTCTCTCTTTAGTCTCTCTTTAGTCTCTCTCTTTAGTCCCTCTCTTTAGTTTCTCTTTGGTCTCTTTTTAGTCCCTCTCTTTAGTCTCTCTCTCTAGTCTCTCTTTAGTCTCTCTCTTTAGTCTCTCTCTTTAGTCTCTCTTTAGTCTCTCTCTTTAGTCTCTCTCTTTAGTCTCTCTTTAGTCTCTCTCTTTAGTCTCTCTTTAGTCTCTCTCTTTAGTCTCTCTCTTTAGTCTCTCTTTAGTCTCTCTCTTTAGTCTCTCTTTAGTCCCTCTCTTTAGTCTCTCTTTAGTCTCTCTCTTTAGTCTCTCTTTAGTCCCTCTCTTTAGTCTCTCTTTAGTCTCTCTCTTTAGTCTCTCTTTAGTCTCTCTCTTTAGTCTCTCTTTAGTCTCTCTCTTTAGTCTCTCTCTTTAGTCTCTCTTTAGTCCCTCTCTTTAGTCTCTCTCTTTAGTCTCTCTTTAGTCCCTCTCTTTAGTCTCTCTCTTTAGTCTCTCTTTAGTCCCTCTCTTTAGTCTCTCTTTAGTCTCTCTCTTTAGTCTCTCTTTAGTCCCTCTCTTTAGTCTCTCTTTAGTCTCTCTCTTTAGTCTCTCTTTAGTCCCTCTCTTTAGTCTCTCTCTTTAGTCTCTCTTTAGTCCCTCTCTTTAGTCTCTCTTTAGTCTCTCTCTTTAGTCTCTCTTTAGTCTTTCTTTAGTCTCTCTTTAGTCTCTGAACCCGTTTGTCCTGACATCGTTCCATTGACTTTGGGCGTGTTCAGCTCAGACAGTTTAAAGGTTTTATTACTTTTATTCTGAACAATCATAAAAACTATTCTCTGCATCATCATTTAGACCAGGTCTAAACCAGGTCTAAACCAGGTCTAAACCAGGTCTAAACCTCTAAACCAGGTCCAAACCAGGTCCAAACCAGGTCCAAACCAGGTCTAAACCAGGTCCAAACCAGGTCTAAACCAGGTCTAAACCAGGTCCAAACCAGGACTAAACCAGGACTAAACCAGGTCCAAACCAGGTCTAAACCAGGTCTAAACCAGGTCTAAACCTCTAAACCAGGTCCAAACCAGGTCCAAACCAGGTCCAAACCAGGTCTAAACCAGGTCCAAACCAGGTCTAAACCAGGTCTAAACCAGGTCCAAACCAGGACTAAACCAGGACTAAACCAGGTCCAAACCAGGTCCAAACCAGGTCCAAACCAGGTCTAAACCAGGTCCAAACCAGGTCCAAACCAGGTCAAAACCAGGTCTAAACCAGGTCTAAACCAGGTCTAAACCAGGTCTAAACCAGGACTAAACCAGGTCTAAACCTGGTCTAAACCAGGTCTAAACCAGGACTAAACCAGGTCTAAACCAGGACTAAACCAGGTCTAAACTAGGACAAAACCAAGTCTAAACCAGGTCTAAACCAGGTCCAAACCAGGTCTAAACCAGGTCCAAACCAGGTCCAAACTAGGTCTAAACCAGGTCTAAACCAGGTCTAAACCAGGTCCAAACTAGGTCTAAACCAGGTCTAAACCAGGTCTGAACCAGGACTAAACCAGGTCTAAACCAGGTCTAAACCAGGTCTAAACCAGGACTAAACCAGGTCTAAACCAGGTCTAAACCAGGTCCAAACCAGGACTAAACCATGTCCAAACCAGGTCTAAACCAGGTCCAAACCAGGTCCAAACCAGGTCTAAACCAGGTCTAAACCAGGTCTAAACCAGAACCAAACCAGGTCTAAACCAGGTCTAAACCAGGTCTAAACCAGGACTAAACCAGGTCTAAACTAGGACTAAACCAGGTCTAAACCAGGTCTAAACCAATACTAAACCAGGTCTAAACCAGGCTAAACCAGGTCCAAACCAGGTCTAAACCAGGTCCAAACCAGGTCCAAACCAGGTCCAAACCAGGTCTAAACCAGGTCTAAACCAGGTCTAAACCAGGTCCAAACCAGGACTAAACCATGTCCAAACCAGGTCTAAACCAGGTCCAAACCAGGTCCAAACCAGGTCTAAACCAGGTCTAAACCAGGTCTAAACCAGAACCAAACCAGGTCTAAACCAGGTCTAAACCAGGTCTAAACCAGGACTAAACCAGGTCTAAACCAGGACTAAACCAGGTCTAAACTAGGACTAAACCAGGTCTAAACCAGGTCTAAACCAGGTCTAAACCAATACTAAACCAGGTCTAAACCAGGCTAAACCAGGTCCAAACCAGGTCTAAACCAGGTCCAAACCAGGTCCAAACCAGGTCCAAAGGAGTTGAAGAAATCCTAAATTCTGGAGGATTCTTCCTAAAACCTTGGGTGTGGTCTGGTCAAAGTGGGAGGCAGGCAAGTCCAGGAGATGTCCAGGCAGAGCAAATGGCTCGGATTAAGGCCATTATTCTCCCCAATCAAATGAGGGAGGAGGACAACAAAGCGCTTGGACTTGGCTACGAGACAGAAGAGGACAAGTTGTACATGCTTACCTCAATCAACGTCTCCAAAAAGAAAAAGAAAATGAGGCTTGGCAACAATCTTAACAAGGAGGAGATAAGGGATGAAACACCAAACCCTCTAAGTAGAAGAGAGCTTTTGAGCCAAGTAGCTGGACTCTATGATCCTATCGGCCTGGTAACTCCTCTAAAACAAAAAGGTGCTATCCTTGTGAGAAGGGCTTTCCAAGAGACTGGTGGTGGAAGAATGACTCAGGAAACATGGGACAAACCACTTACGGAAGGTCTCAGAGAAAAAGAGATGGCAGCTCAAGCAAAAGACAGTGTGGACCGGCTACAAAGAAGGGCCTTCACAGCTGTTGTTACCAGAGGCCAGTCAAGACATAATGCCCAAAAAGGCATTGATCTGAACTTCAAAGGTCGAAGGGATGAACGGAGTGTAAGAGGACAATACACACTGGGGAGAGTGATGCATGTCAAGGACAAAAAAGGAGTTGTTCGAGATGCCACCGTAAGAGTTTTCCAGATGTATCCTGTCCCATTGAAAGCAGCAAAACAGCAAGTCAAAATGAACATTCCGGCAACCAAGCTCCAAAGGGATGTAAGGCGTCTCATTCTACTACCAGTTGAAGGATACTCCACTTTTGTACGAGACTCCAAAGACTGATCTGTGAGCTCCTTGGGTCTCCACCAGGAGCTCAAGTGGGAGGTGTCAAGTCAAATCGCCCAGCCCTACTTCTAATGTCTCTCCTTTCACTATTCTTTCCCACTCTGCGACTGCGATTCAATAGCCGTGTTAATGTCCGATATTCTGTATTCAACAGTGTGGCGGGACAGTTGGATGTCTGATACCATTCGTTTTAGTTTGTCGTTTTCAGGAGACAAGATTTCAACAACTTCACTGAGGCATTTTTCAACAAACTCCCCTTCATTGTACGGCTTTTTAGCCCGTGCAATGTTCCAAGCCAGTGGATACGATGCAAGCGTGACAGTCTCTGAGTGCTTCATAATTTTTGGGAAAAACTGTACCTGTTTTTCTGCCTCTGACTTTTCAAAGTGTCCAACTTGTGCTTGCGAAATTCAGTACCTTTTGGAAATTCCTAATCGATGTTAACATGGAGTGAGCTGAAGTGGCGCTGAAGATTTGAAGCTTTGAGAAATGTGCTAATGATGTCTGACATATCAGGCAGAATGGCTTGCCATTACGTTCAACAAACAAATATAAACTTTCCCACTCTGTTAAAAACGTCCTGTGCGCATCTTCATATTTTCGTTTAGCTGTGCATTTTTTCCCTGCCATTTTGAGAGCAAAATAAACACCTGCTTTGCCGAAATTTCACCTCATGCGCGTTTGACGAAAATACCATACTGAAGTTAAATACTGGTGGTTTTCTTTTAGATAGGGGCCGTCTTCTCGTATTTTGAACGGGGTATTTTGAAATGTGGACGGGCATTTTCGAGTGCAAGGACAGGGTCGTTTTTATTAATGAATCTTAGAAAAAAGGGATTATTATCATTAAATCGGGCGGGAAGCGTTTGATTAAAGTCCGCCTCGGCCCGCGCCATGACAGTTTATTGTTTACAAGTGAAAATTTGCATACTGCGCGCTGATTGGTCGACAAAGTTTTTGTGCTTGGCTCCGATTGGTTGCCGAGCCGTGGTTCGGAGAATGCCGAAGCTCCACTTGAGGCGCAGGAAAGTCCATATGTTATGAGAGGCGGTGATCTAGATGATAATCCTGGAGAAACTTTGTTCTCCTCAGTTAAAATGTGTGACTTTCATTTTAACACATTTAAAGGTTCTTTATGAGGGTTATGTAAAAACTAATCTTTTTTATTATTATTATTATTATGCAAACAAGATACTTATTTCAAGAATTGTTAAAAAACAAGAAAAATATTAAACATTCCCTGTATAATCTTCATAATTAGCATGAAAATCAAGTTTGTAATGAAAGTATTTAAATGTTTTTAGTCCTATTAGTTTTTTAAACTCATTTATTCTTCAGTTATTCCTGGTGTGATGTCACTGTTTTGACCTCTTTGCTCCATCACAGTGTCAAAAGTGATTGTCTTAAATCTAATACTGTTTGACTTCTGTTTGTTTGTAGATTTTCAGATTTTGTGGTGATTTTCATGTATTTTGGAGCTTTTCCTCTGTTCCAGATCCTTCCGTTTTCTGAATAAACTCTGGCTCTGATCGCTCTCATTTATTAAGCTGGACTTTACGTAGAATTCAGAGTCAAACACAAAGTCCTTAAACTCTGTGACGTAAGTGAGAATCTCTCCTCTTTGAGCCTCGTTTCTGACTCACATCTGAACACCTGAAAGTTCACTCTTCTGGATGTGTGTCTTTAGGAACGGCACATTGAACACTTTTGTACGTACACTTTATAAATGTGTCCTGGAGGAAGACGCGCCACAATAATGTCACACACACATTCAATCTGCTCCTTCACAATAAAAGCTGTAACAACGACACGGAGACGGATGGAGCAGGAAGTGGAGCTCCGTGTTTTTAAAGAAAGGGCCTGTAGATGCGAGGATAGTAAATGTCAAAATGCAGCGTCTCTTATAGAAGCTTTTGAAAATATGCAAATCTTCAATAACCTCTGATGTGAAAAGTGTGTGTGAGCGTGTGTAGTTTATATATGAATATGGAGAACGCACAACATGTGTTTTTCCAACGTTATGACCAGAATGTCTTCTGTTTTTTCATACATATAAATTAAATTACATAGAGAAAAAAAGAAAATAGCTTCACTTCCGTAAACAGTGGGCGTGGTTTGTTGATCTCTAGCACCCTCTGGTGTTTTTATTCACTACATTACATTCTGGCCTTTTGCTCCGTCGCCGCTCTCACAAAGCTTTATTTATGGTTTATTGAACATTAAAGGTGGTATGGACGATTTTTTTCAGCAAATTTTGTATCATATTTCCTCGTGTCGTGGATAAATCATTTGTCCTGCCACGTGTCAATCATAAAACGCACCTGTCGCTCACCTGCAGCCGCGTCAGGCTCGTCCCCACGTTTCCGCGTGCCTAAGCGCATGGATCTATCATAATATAGTTCCCTCAGTGACGGGGCAAAATGAAGACGGAGGAAGACGGTTCGAGCTGACGCAGAAGTGACAGAAATCTACTGGAGACGAGAGATGTGATGAGATCTGTTGCGCTAATAAACAAATACACGTGTGTGTTGTATCAGTCCACACGGGGGAGCGCGCATGAGCACGGGGGAGTGGCATGTGCACGGGGGAGTGGCATGTGCACGGGGGAGTGGCATGTGCACGGGGGAGTGGCATGTGCACGGGGGAGTGGCATGAGCACGGGGGAGTGGCATGTGCACGGGGGAGTGGCATGAGCACGGGGGAGTGGCATGTGCACGGGGGAGTGGCATGTGCACGGGGGAGTGGCATGAGCACGGGGGAGTGGCATGAGCACTTCCGCATGCGTTCTCAAATCGCCGAAAAATCATCCATACCGCCTTTAATCTTCATCATCACAAAGAGTTAGAGTCTGTTTGTGTCACAGTTACTTACGTTTCACATTTAGAGCTTCACATTTAAAGCTTCACATTTAGAGCTGGTCACGACTGGAGGAAACGTACAGATTTCTCTGTTCGGTCTCAGTAAAAACAAAGGTCTCACGTTTCTTGTCAAGCTCAAATGCTTTATTGTGACGTCTCTGTTTATTAAAGCTGTTAAATCAGTTCATTAGAGCTGTTAAATCAGTTCATTAGAGCTGTTAAATCAGTTCATTAGAGCTGTTAAATCAGTTTATTAGAGCTGTTAAATCAGTTTATTAGAGCTGTTAAATCAGTTTATTAGAGCTGTTAAAACAGTCGATCAGCAGGAATCCTTTTCTTCACCTGAACCATGTGTCACAGGTGTTCCACAAGGATCTAACCTGGGACCAATGCTTTTCTCCACATATATTAGTGAGTGACCACCAGGGTGCGACAGTGTTCAAACACAAACGCACCATCATCAATACAAAGGGTAAAGGTCGCTCTAAACTAACAAGAGCCACGGGAAATGAGTCTTCTCTGACATTAAACCTCCATAAAACACAAACTGTTCATTTTACAATAAACCAAACGATGTGATCGACCCCAATGCCACAAACTGCAGGAATATAACGTTTGGAGCTTTGGAAACTCCTAAAAGTCCTATTGGTTCACAAGCTCCTCCACAGTCTGGCTCCTCCCCCTCAGACGCCACCACTGGAGACACAAGAACCGCCTCTAGGGGGCAGTGCAGTGTTCCACCTGTAAAAGAGGCCCCGCCCACTCGGCCTTCTCCAGGACCAATGGAACAAGCTCCCACTGAGCGCACCAATGAAAGTAAGGTGTTTATCCTCTCCAGCCACGCCCACATTGTGGAGCCGTGTCTCCACACGTGAACACTGAAGCCGGTGAGATCACTGGCTTTATTTGAACTGTTTTAAGCTGTGGCCGCCGCATGCGATGTTGTGATGGTTAACGTGTTGCGGGCGTGGCCACGTGTTAAAGGGGCGGGGTCAGGGTGGTCTTGTCTGGGTCTTTGTTCTGAGTGTAAATAATGAAATAACTTAAGTGTTATGTTGTGGTGTGATGTATTTGGCATTAAGTAAATACAAAGTAAAGTCAAAGTAATATTGCCTAATTGCTGCATTCATTAATTGGAGTTTATATTTTGTAATAGTATTTTGTATTTGTATTCTACAGTTGTTAAATATGGTCTGGTGTTTAATGCTGCTAATATGATGTATTATTGCTTTATAGTGATTCAAGTTGACTTTTATGCTAGTTTTTGTAACTCTGTTATTCTACACTGACTCAATTATTGACACTGGTGTTTTGTCTGTTTGAAGGTTTTGACCTGACTTTTGATGCTAAAGGATCTGTAACATTAAAGAGTGGAAATGTGTCTAAAGATGAAACATTGTATCAGATGAAACAGCTGCTTTGACCCTTGACCCAGACTGACCCTGTCAACAATACTCAACATGCTCTTGTTCCTCAAGTGAAACACATGAATGTGTGTCAACTGTTACGCTATAGTTTAGCTGCTAGCTGCTAGCTCATAGCTCGTAGCTTGTGATTTGTAAGTTGTCATTCCTGTTAAAAACAGTGAATAAACCAGAAAACCAGACAAGTTGAGTTAATTTCAATCTACAGTTAAGCCTTGTGTTTGATCGTCGTCCTTGTTAAAGTGTCTTGTGTTATGCTATTATAACATTATGCAAATATGGCATGTTCAGGTCCTGACCTGAACGTGGGTTTAGGTCTGCATCCCTAGTCACGACTTTTATGACCATGTGTCACGACTTTTATGACCATGTGTCATGACCATTATGACCATGTGTCATGAACATTATAACTCTGAGATTTTATCAAGTCTTATGAAGCAGAACTTTCAACAGGAATAATATCTATATAAGAAGCTCATGTTGTTGTGACAGATGAAGAGTGGGAACACCTCAGAGGAGTTCCTCACATCCACTTCCTCTTGTGGTGAAAAAATGCGCCACGGTTTTTTCTTAACTCCAGGTCAAATGTCAAAGGTCTCATTCTTCACAGGGAAATGCAACTGTTGTAGAAACAGCGCCACCAGGAGGCAAACCACTGTCACATGTTCTGTCCTGTCAATCACAAATATGTGAGTGAAGTTCACCATGCTCTGCCACTGATACAGCATTTACCCCTGAACTTTACAACTATGAACTCCTGCCATGGACACAATACATGGATACTTTAGAATGTACTTTAGAATGTACTTGGGAATGTACTTTAGAATGTACTTTAAAATGTACTTAAGAACGTACTTTTGAAAGTACTTTAGAATGTACTTTAGAATGTACTTTAGACTGCACTTTAGAATGTACTTTAGGCTGTACTTTTGTATGTACTTTAGAAAATGTCATGGAATGAGACATACACCAATGCTATTCCTTAACACACAGAGAACACAATTCAACTTAGAATATGAAACGACACAGAAATATCAGACGTTTGTGTGGCAAGCTTGGGAGAAAACGCGGGGCTGCGTCAGCCAGGCTGTTGTAAGCAGCCTGAGTGACCCTCCTGTGTCTCACACCGTTTTTTCTCACACTGGTTGGTTTTATTAGATATTCTGGAATAGGCGGGTCACATTTCTCATTGGTCAGCTTCAAATCAAGGCACTTGTTTTACAGCTGGTATTTTTCCTAGAGATCAAGCCTTGGGTAAACATTACCCAAACTCCTCTGGGCTGTCACACCCCCTCCTGGGGCAACATTCTTTACGACCCCTTCACAAATGCAGTTTGTCACACACCCGTTCTTCTCTTAGACTAAAGATGCAGATAAAATACATCACAGAAATATAATCATATATTCACATTTTATCACAGAATGTACTTTTGAATGTACTTTTGGATAGTACTTCCAAACCAGGTCCAAACCAGGACTAAACCAGGTCTAAACCAAGTCTAAACCAGGAATAAACCAGGTCTAAGCCAGGACTAAACCAGGACTAAACCAGGTCTAAACCAGGAATAAACCAGGTCTAAGCCAGGACTAAACCAGGTCTGAACTAGGACTGAACCAGGACTAAACCAGGTCTAAGCCAGGACTAAACCAGGACTAAGCAAGGACTAAACCAGGTCCAAGCCAGGACTAAACCAGGTCTAAACCAGGTCTAAACCGGGACTAAACCAGGACTAAACCAGGACTAAACCAGGTCCAAGCCAGGACTAAACCAGGACTAAACCAGGACTAAACCAGGATTAAACCAGGTCTAAACCAGGTCTAAACAAGGTCTAAACCAGTACTAAACCAGGATTAAACCCGGTCCAAGCCAGGACTAAACCAGGTCTAAACCAGGTCTAAACCAGGTCTAAACCAGGTCTAAACCAGGATTAAACCAGGTCTAAACCAGGACTAAACCAGAACTAAACCAGGTCTAAACCAGGACTAAACCAGGTGAAAATTAGGACTAAACCAGGACTAAACCAGGTCCAAGCCAGGACTAAACCAGGTCTAAACCAGGTCTAAACCAGGACTAAACCAGGACTAAACCAGGTTCAAGCCAGGACTGACTAAACCAGGTCTAAACGAGATCCAAACCAGGACTAAACCAAGTCTAAACCAGGTCTAAACCAGAACTAAACCAGGACTAAACCAGGTCCAAGCCAGGACTGACTAAACCAGGTCTACACGAGGTCCAAACCAGGACTAAACCAAGTCTAAACCAGGACTAAACCAGGACTAAACCAGGTCTAAACCAGGACTAAACCAGGACTAAACCAGGACTGAACCAGGACTAAACCAGGACTAAACCAGGACTAAACCAGGATTAAACCAGAACTAAACCAGGTCTAAACCAGGCCTCAACCAGGACTAAACCAGTACTAAACCAGGACTAAACCAGGTCTAAACCAGGTCTAAACCAGGTCTAAACCAGGACTAAACCAGGACTAAGCCATGACTAAACCAGGTACAAACCAAGTCTGAACCAGGACTAAACCAGGACTAAACCAGGACTAAACCAGGTCTAAACCAGGTCTAAACCAGGTCTAAACCAGGTCTAAACCAGGTCTAAACCAGGACTAAACCAGGACTAAACCAGGTCTAAACCAGGTCTAATATCTATTATTTAAATAAAAATACAAACAAATACATTGAAGAGGATTACAATGTTTAAAATGGTTTATTTATTCGAGTTACAGTTAAAATATTCCATATAAAGACATAAGAAGAAAACTAAAGTCAAACTGAAATATTTGTCTTTACAACATCATTTACAAAAGAAAATATCCACATGTGAAACAGCAGCACATGAGTTTGTAACATACTTTGACTTATAATATAGACTTTTAGAGTTAGTGCAACTTTAAACTTGTAAATGTGAGATATAAATAAGCCGAGCATTTGAGGCTCAGGATGTGTTTTTGTCCGGGCTTCACATGAACGCTTTAGAGAGCTTCTCTGTCCCACAAACTCCACCTTCAACATGAAGCAACGCACTTCACTTTAGACATGAAAGTCTGGAGAAGATCTGATTACAAACTAAAGTCTTTATAGACTTTAATGTGAGCTTCAAGACGGAGCAGGAGAGTCATTGTTTCAGATCATTTATCAGAGCGGAGCGACTAATGATCTAAGTCACCTTTAATACTACACAAATATATACATTACAGCAGAATATATTGTTTCTGACAGTTCAACTTGACACATGGTCAACACATCTGCATTTTGACATTTAAAAGCTCAATTCTCCCACAGAATGAAGAGTAAAAGTAACAGTTTGGACTAAAGTAACAGAGCCACAGTTTACACCGTTTTTCAGGGTCAAAATGTCACTTCTTTTGCTTTTCTACGACAAAAGATGGAAAGATGATGATTTCCGAGGCTTCAAACGAGTGTTAAAGTGTGTAATATATGTGTAGATGAATGATTGTGTTCACACGCTTTGAAAGGCTCATTGAAGACGAGCACAAACGTTCATGTAAAGCCCTGGAAATAAAGCCCAAAGTCACTTTGGTTTTATGTCTTCAGCCCTGGCAGAGCCAGTTCAAACCTGCAAGAGAAAGAAAAACACTGTTTGGACCATTTAGAGCATCAAAAAGTGACTTTACTCTGCTCCACCAGGGGGCGCTCTCACTTTCTACACTCAAGCTGTGGATCTGATGCAAACCACTCTGAGGGAACCCTTGTGGTGGAGACTGGAACTGACATTCTCCTGACCGCTTTAACCCACAGACACTGGTCCACTTCTCTTGACCACTTTAACCCACAGACACCGGTCCACTTCTCCTGACCGCTTACTTCTCCTGACCGCTTTCACCCACAGACACCGGTCCACTTCTCCTGACCGCTTTCACCCACAGACACCGGTCCACTTCTCCTGACCGCTTTAACCCACAGACACCGGTCCACTTCTCCTGACCGCTTTAACCCACACACACCGGTCCACTTCTCCTGACCGCTTTAACCCACACACACTGGTCCACTTCTCCTGACCGCTTTAACCCACACACACTGGTCCACTTCTCCTGACCGCTTTAACCCACAGACACCGGTCCACTTCTCCTGACCGCTTTAACCCACAGACACCGGTCCACTTCTCCTGACCGCTTTAACCCACAGACACCGGTCCACTTCTCCTGACCGCTTTAACCCACAGACACTGGTCCACTTCTCCTGACCGCTTTAACCCACAGACACCGGTCCACTTCTCCTGACCGCTTTAACCCACAGACACCGGTCCACTTCTCCTGACCGCTTTAACCCATAGACACCGGTTCACTTCTCCTGACCGCTTTAACCCACACACACTGGTCCACTTCTCCTGACCGCTTTAACCCACAGACACTGGTCCACTCCTCCTGACCGCTTTAACCCACAGACACTGGTCCACTTCTCCTGACCGCTTTAACCCACAGACACCGGTCCACTTCTCCTGACCGCTTTAACCCACAGACACTGGTCCACTTCTCCTGACCGCTTTAACCCACAGACACCGGTCCACTTCTCCTGACCGCTTTAACCCACACACACCGGTCCACTTCTCCTGACCGCTTTAACCCACAGACACCGGTCCACTTCTCCTGACCGCTTTAACCCACAGACACTGGTCCACTTCTCCTGACCGCTTTAACCCACACACACTGGTCCACTTCTCCTGACCGCTTTAACCCACACACACTGGTCCACTTCTCCTGACCGCTTTAACCCACACACACTGGTCCACTTCTCCTGACCGCTTTAACCCACACACACTGGTCCACTTCTCCTGACCGCTTTAACCCACAGACACCGGTCCACTTCTCCTGACCGCTTTAACCCACAGACACTGGTCCACTTCTCCTGACCGCTTTAACCCACTGACACTGGTCCACTTCTCCTGACCGCTTTAACCCACAGACACTGGTCCACTTCTCCTGACCGCTTTAACCCACTGACACTGGTCCACTTCTCCTGACCGCTTTAACCCACAGACACTGGTCCACTTCTCCTGACCGCTTTAACCCACAGACACCGGTCCACTTCTCCTGACCGCTTTAACCCACAGACACCGGTCCACTTCTCCTGACCGCTTTAACCCACAGACACTGGTCCACTTCTCCTGACCGCTTTAACCCACAGACACCGGTCCACTTCTCCTGACCGCTTTAACCCACAGACACCGGTCCACTTCTCCTGACCGCTTTAACCCACCCCCTCATTTCTTTTGGGAAAAGATCCATCCAAACGTGACAGTGAGATGTATAAATGGAAACATAAACTCACCAATCTGTGACGCCTTTCAAAATGTCCAAGTGAGCGAGGTCCAGCAGCACCTGAGAACCAACAGTGTGGTCAGAACAGAAACCAAAAGTTAAAAAAAGTAAAACACTGACCATTCCAATGTCTTTTCTCTCTCGCGTGTGGAACATTCTGTGGTTTTTAACGGCCACGTCCAACTGACGACTCTTCGCTTCTTCATAAGAGACGTCGAACTCAAACCTGGAAACAAGAGGAAAGAGTCAGGAACTAAACCAGGAACAAAGCAGTGTAGGGGAATCCTACCCTACATAATTGATGCCTGTTGAACCCGTCGATCAGAGACAAGATCTTCTTGATCAAACTAACGTCTAGCTGTGACGTTTGCAGCTTCATTGAACGCCAACCTCCTTACGTCCTGAAGGACTATGAGCTCTTATGTCATGCTCTCCTTGAAAAGTACGCTGACACAGGCCCCTCAATAGGTTTAACTTCCGCCCTGAAAGTCAGGCAAGGCAGACACAAGGCACCCCAAGCCTAATATGACCGATTGAGGAAAGCTTATTTTGGATCACAAAATGAAAAAGGGATGGAGGAAGACAAGAACTTCAAAGCTCTGTTCATACAGAACCTCCACCCCACGACAAGCTACCACCTTGGCGTGGCAGCCTGCACAATCTCCCAAAGCAGCCGCCAGCTGCGAGAGTTAGCGGTGAGGAGCTACACCAAGCAGTCAGGAACAGCAACTAGGACCCAAGACCTCTCTTCCGTCCTGAGCGTCGAAAGACCTCTCGAGCTAGAGGGCACCTTGGAAACCCGTCGCTCGGGAGACACTAGAGGACCGCCGAGACCACATAAGGACAGGGAGAATGCCTCCGGTAAGTATAACAGTCAAAGAGAGGTCAGACCGTTCAAGAAAAGCTCCCGGCCTAACAGCTCAACGAAGGAAGAACCACAACGAGACTCGGTCGGTAAGTCTTCCTCAAAACCAAGTCTCGACGCTTCGAATCTCAATAAGGAGCAGCTGAGCGCGGTCCTGAAATTGATCCATGACATGAAACGAAACCATAAAGGTAAGGCAGACGTCCTCGCCGTAACCTCCCTCGGACCGGAGACAAGCAACAACTCAGCACTCAGCCAATCGGAGGATGAGTTAGACGACCTCTATCGGAGCCCCGTGGACCTGGACCCCCTGTTGGAAACACCTATCACTGGGGACCCGCCCCCTGAAGATCAGGGACGGAACAGCAACGATCAAACGTCCCCGGCGGCCAACAACGTTTTTGTGGTGCAGGTAAGTTCCATCTCCAGCCCACAGGACAATCATCGATCACAATCGTTGATCCTTCGATGTGAACCCCTCTTTACCCAGTTTCTTGGTAACATTTCTGAAAAGGGAGCACGCAAGCTATATCTTTTAGTCCTCTTAGAGGACAACTTCGTGCACGATTCACTCCTTGACACAGCCGCCGATATCAGCTTGATCTCTCGCGATCTTTTCAGAACCTTACAAAAGGTGGCCCAGCTAAAGTCACACCCCTGCTGTTTGGAAATCCGACCTTACTCTCAGGTCAATATCACTCTTGACGAGGTGGCCCTGATCCAGATAACGATCGGCCCCATGAAACTGGTGCATCCAGTTTATGTTTCGCCGTTGAACTCTATTCCCCTGCCTCTAGGACAAGAGCTGCTCAATCGCTTCAAGCCACTGGTTGACTTTAAGCGGCTCAAAATCTGGGCACAAGTCTGCCGACCTCTGCCCATGCCTCAGTCAACTCCCCCAGTTCAGTGCTGTGCCATCGCGACCTCTTCCAAGGTCGACATGCCACCAGAAAAGCCCGTGCAGACTCCGAGAGTACATGACCTCGAAACCGAAGCCATAGCATCAAGAGAAACCTTTCTGTGCACCGTCTCCCCGTTCAGAGAGTCGCAGAGCCCGAAGGTAATAGGAGGGGTCCCCCTGGGAAACGCCCAAGTGGACGACACTGTGCTTGCCCTGTAGACAGATCGGCCATTAGCCTGGAACTGTACAACACACTGTCCCGCACCCAGCCGACACCACCGTTCGAACACAAAACATCGAGATATCCTGTCGACCCCACGCCAAGCGACATCCTTACAGCCACGAGTTCCTGCTCACTCATGGTGCGGTGGAACAGCAAGACGCTGAGCCAGCTAACACAGCGACTTGGGTGACGCTAAACGTCTGCCCCGGACAGAGGGTCGGACGTAAGGAGCTGAACACGACGCTAACGCTGAGAGAAACGTTCCATCGTTCCCAACCCTAACCCTAACAAGGACCAAGCTCGGACCATATACCACGCGGAGCCAGTAAGCCGATCTCAGCCTTTGGCCTTAAACTGCAGTGTGGCCAAGTTTGGGTCTTTATCTCCTCTCACTCACCCGCGAAAGCTCATTCTCTCCCTTTTTGATATAGTGAAGCGTAATATGTGTTCGTTCATTTTAATTGTTTTGATAAATCAAACACACAAAAGATGACTCTTGATTTATTAGACTATGTCGTTGTCCCTGAACCGTGAATTTACCCTTTAGACTTAAACGAGCTGCGATTAAGGACGTATTTAGCTTTTTGAGCAAAGCTCATGGTGCCAATGATGAATTAAGCTGCTGAACCCTCCTTAATCACTAAATTGAATATCTATAGACTGAGACCCTACACCAGGTCTAAAGCAGGTCTAAACCAGGACTACACCAGGTCTAAAGCAGGTCTAAACCAGGTCTAAAGCAGGACTAAACCAGGTCTAAAGCAGGTCTAAAGCAGGACTAAACCAGGACTAAACCAGGACTAAACCAGGTCTAAAGCAGGACTAAACCAGGACTAAACCAGGACTAAACCAGTTCTAAACCAGGTCTAAACCAGGACTAAACCAGGACTAAACCAGGACTACACCAGGTCTAAACCAGGTCTAAACCAGGTCTAAAGCAGGACTAAACCAGGACTAAACCAGGACTAAACCAGGTCTAAACCAGGTCTAAAGCAGGACTAAACCAGGACTAAACCAGGACTAAACCAGTTCTAAACCAGGTCTAAACCAGGACTAAACCAGGGTCGTCATAGGTTGTTGTAGGTGGTCGTAGGCCTGTGGAGGAGGACTCACTTGTCGTTGAAGACCGGGTTGAGCGTTCTCCTCTTCACGTGAGTCCTCTTTCGGTGAGTCCAGGTTTGATCCGGGAGAAGATACAAACGAACGTACGAGTCTGTGCCACTGTCACTGCAGGGAAACAGCCCCCTGAGGAGGAGGAGGAGGAGGAGACATGTGACCAGAGTGAGGAGGAGGAGGAGGAGACATGTGACCAGAGTGAGGAGGAGGAGGAGGAGGAGACATGTGACCAGAGTGAGGAGGAGGAGGAGGAGGAGACATGTGACCAGAGTGAGGAGGAGGAGGAGGAGGAGACATGTGACCAGAGTGAGGAGGAGGAGGAGGAGGAGGAGGAGGAGACATGTGACCAGAGTGAGGAGGAGGAGGAGGAGACATGTGACCAGAGTGAGGAGGAGGAGGAGGAGACATGTGACCAGAGTGAGGAGGAGGAGGAGGAGACATGTGACCAGAGTGAGGAGGAGGAGGAGGAGGAGGAGACATGTGACCAGAGTGAGGAGGAGGAGGAGGAGACATGTGACCAGAGTGAGGAGGAGGAGGAGGAGACATGTGACCAGAGTGAGGAGGAGGAGGAGGAGACATGTGACCAGAGTGAGGAGGAGGAGGAGGAGACATGTGACCAGAGTGAGGAGGAGGAGGAGGAGACATGTGACCAGAGTGAGGAGGAGGAGGAGGAGACATGTGACCAGAGTGAGGAGGAGGAGGAGGAGACATGTGACCAGAGTGAGGAGGAGGAGGAGGAGACATGTGACCAGAGTGAGGAGGAGGAGGAGGAGACATGTGACCAGAGTGAGGAGGAGGAGGAGGAGACATGTGACCAGAGTGAGGAGGAGGAGGAGGAGACATGTGACCAGAGTGAGGAGGAGGAGGAGGAGACATGTGACCAGAGTGAGGAGGAGGAGGAGGAGACATGTGACCAGAGTGAGGAGGAGGAGGAGGAGACATGTGACCAGAGTGAGGAGGAGGAGGAGGAGGAGGAGACATGTGACCAGAGTGAGGAGGAGGAGGAGACATGTGACCAGAGTGAGGAGGAGGAGGAGACATGTGACCAGAGTGAGGAGGAGGAGGAGGAGGAGGAGGAGACATGTGACCAGAGTGAGGAGGAGGAGGAGGAGGAGGAGGAGACATGTGACCAGAGTGAGGAGGAGGAGGAGGAGGAGGAGGAGACATGTGACCAGAGTGAGGAGGAGGAGGAGGAGGAGGAGACATGTGACCAGAGTGAGGAGGAGGAGGAGGAGACATGTGACCAGAGTGAGGAGGAGGAGGAGGAGACATGTGACCAGAGTGAGGAGGAGGAGGAGGAGAAATGTGACCAGAGTGAGGAGGAGGAGGAGGAGGAGACATGTGACCAGAGTGAGGAGGAGGAGGAGGAGGAGACATGTGACCAGAGTGAGGAGGAGGAGGAGGAGGAGACATGTGACCAGAGTGAGGAGGAGGAGGAGGAGGAGGAGACATGTGACCAGAGTGAGGAGGAGGAGGAGGAGGAGACATGTGACCAGAGTGAGGAGGAGGAGGAGGAGGAGACATGTGACCAGAGTGAGGAGGAGGAGGAGGAGGAGACATGTGACCAGAGTGAGGAGGAGGAGGAGGAGGAGACATGTGACCAGAGTGAGGAGGAGGAGGAGGAGGAGACATGTGACCAGAGTGAGGAGGAGGAGGAGGAGGAGACATGTGACCAGAGTGAGGAGGAGGAGGAGGAGGAGACATGTGACCAGAGTGAGGAGGAGGAGGAGGAGGAGACATGTGACCAGAGTGAGGAGGAGGAGGAGGAGGAGACATGTGACCAGAGTGAGGAGGAGGAGGAGGAGGAGACATGTGACCAGAGTGAGGAGGAGGAGGAGGAGAAATGTGACCAGAGTGAGGAGGAGGAGGAGGAGAAATGTGACCAGAGTGAGGAGGAGGAGGAGGAGGAGACATGTGACCAGAGTGAGGAGGAGGAGGAGGAGGAGGAGACATGTGACCAGAGTGAGGAGGAGGAGGAGGAGGAGGAGACATGTGACCAGAGTGAGGAGGAGGAGGAGGAGGAGGAGGAGACATGTGACCAGAGTGAGGAGGAGGAGGAGGAGACATGTGACCAGAGTGAGGAGGAGAAGGAGGAGACATGTGACCAGAGTGAGGAGGAGAAGGAGGAGACATGTGACCAGAGTGAGGAGGAGGAGGAGGAGGAGGAGACATGTGACCAGAGTGAGGAGGAGGAGGAGGAGACATGTGACCAGAGTGAGGAGGAGGAGGAGACATGTGACCAGAGTGAGGAGGAGGAGGAGACATGTGACCAGAGTGAGGAGGAGGAGGAGGAGGAGGAGACATGTGACCAGAGTGAGGAGGAGGAGACATGTGACCAGAGTGAGGAGGAGGAGACATGTGACCAGAGTGAGGAGGAGGAGACATGTGACCAGAGTGAGGAGGAGGAGACATGTGACCAGAGTGAGGAGGAGGAGACATGTGACCAGAGTGAGGAGGAGGAGACATGTGACCAGAGTGAGGAGGAGGAGACATGTGACCAGAGTGAGGAGGAGGAGGAGGAGACATGTGACCAGAGTGAGGAGGAGGAGGAGGAGACATGTGACCAGAGTGAGGAGGAGGAGGAGGAGACATGTGACCAGAGTGAGGAGGAGGAGGAGGAGACATGTGACCAGAGTGAGGAGGAGGAGGAGGAGGAGGAGGAGACATGTGACCAGAGTGAGGAGGAGGAGGAGGAGGAGGAGACATGTGACCAGAGTGAGGAGGAGGAGGAGGAGGAGGAGGAGACATGTGACCAGAGTGAGGAGGAGGAGGAGGAGGAGGAGGAGACATGTGACCAGAGTGAGGAGGAGGAGGAGGAGGAGGAGGAGGAGACATGTGACCAGAGTGAGGAGGAGGAGGAGGAGGAGGAGACATGTGACCAGAGTGGTGAGGAGGAGGAGGAGGAGGAGGAGACATGTGACCAGAGTGGTGAGGAGGAGGAGGAGGAGGAGGAGACATGTGACCAGAGTGGTGAGGAGGAGGAGGAGGAGGAGGAGACATGTGACCAGAGTGAGGAGGAGGAGGAGGAGGAGGAGGAGGAGACATGTGACCAGAGTGAGGAGGAGGAGGAGGAGGAGACATGTGACCAGAGTGAGGAGGAGGAGGAGGAGGAGGAGGAGACATGTGACCAGAGTGAGGAGGAGGAGGAGGAGGAGGAGGAGACATGTGACCAGAGTGAGGAGGAGGAGGAGGAGGAGGAGGAGACATGTGACCAGAGTGAGGAGGAGGAGGAGGAGGAGGAGACATGTGACCAGAGTGAGGAGGAGGAGGAGGAGGAGACATGTGACCAGAGTGAGGAGGAGGAGGAGGAGGAGGAGACATGTGACCAGAGTGAGGAGGAGGAGGAGGAGGAGGAGACATGTGACCAGAGTGAGGAGGAGGAGGAGGAGACATGTGACCAGAGTGAGGAGGAGGAGGAGGAGACATGTGACCAGAGTGAGGAGGAGGAGGAGGAGACATGTGACCAGAGTGAGGAGGAGGAGGAGGAGACATGTGACCAGAGTGAGGAGGAGGAGGAGGAGACATGTGACCAGAGTGAGGAGGAGGAGGAGGAGACATGTGACCAGAGTGAGGAGGAGGAGGAGGAGACATGTGACCAGAGTGAGGAGGAGGAGGAGGAGACATGTGACCAGAGTGAGGAGGAGGAGGAGGAGGAGGAGGAGGAGGAGGAGGAGGAGACATGTGACCAGAGTGAGGAGGAGGAGACATGTGACCAGAGTGAGGAGGAGGAGACATGTGACCAGAGTGAGGAGGAGGAGACATGTGACCAGAGTGAGGAGGAGGAGACATGTGACCAGAGTGAGGAGGAGGAGGAGGAGGAGGAGGAGGAGGAGGAGGAGACATGTGACCAGAGTGAGGAGGAGGAGGAGGAGGAGGAGGAGGAGGAGGAGACATGTGACCAGAGTGAGGAGGAGGAGGAGGAGGAGGAGGAGGAGACATGTGACCAGAGTGAGGAGGAGGAGGAGGAGGAGGAGACATGTGACCAGAGTGAGGAGGAGGAGGAGGAGGAGACATGTGACCAGAGTGAGGAGGAGGAGGAGGAGGAGACATGTGACCAGAGTGAGGAGGAGGAGGAGGAGACATGTGACCAGAGTGAGGAGGAGGAGGAGGAGACATGTGACCAGAGTGAGGAGGAGGAGGAGGAGGAGGAGGAGACATGTGACCAGAGTGAGGAGGAGGAGACATGTGACCAGAGTGAGGAGGAGGAGACATGTGACCAGAGTGAGGAGGAGGAGACATGTGACCAGAGTGAGGAGACATGTGACCAGAGTGAGGAGACATGTGACCAGAGTGAGGAGGAGGAGGAGGAGGAGACATGTGACCAGAGTGAGGAGGAGGAGGAGGAGGAGACATGTGACCAGAGTGAGGAGGAGGAGGAGGAGGAGACATGTGACCAGAGTGAGGAGGAGGAGGAGGAGGAGACATGTGACCAGAGTGAGGAGGAGGAGGAGGAGGAGACATGTGACCAGAGTGAGGAGGAGGAGGAGGAGGAGACATGTGACCAGAGTGAGGAGGAGGAGGAGGAGGAGGAGGAGACATGTGACCAGAGTGAGGAGGAGGAGGAGGAGGAGGAGACATGTGACCAGAGTGAGGAGGAGGAGGAGGAGGAGGAGACATGTGACCAGAGTGAGGAGGAGGAGGAGACATGTGACCAGAGTGAGGAGGAGGAGGAGGAGGAGGAGACATGTGACCAGAGTGAGGAGGAGGAGGAGGAGGAGGAGACATGTGACCAGAGTGAGGAGGAGGAGGAGGAGGAGACATGTGACCAGAGTGAGGAGGAGGAGGAGGAGGAGGAGGAGACATGTGACCAGAGTGAGGAGGAGGAGGAGGAGGAGGAGGAGACATGTGACCAGAGTGAGGAGGAGGAGGAGGAGGAGGAGGAGGAGGAGGAGACATGTGACCAGAGTGAGGAGGAGGAGGAGGAGGAGGAGACATGTGACCAGAGTGAGGAGGAGGAGGAGGAGGAGGAGACATGTGACCAGAGTGAGGAGGAGGAGGAGGAGGAGGAGACATGTGACCAGAGTGAGGAGGAGGAGGAGGAGGAGACATGTGACCAGAGTGAGGAGGAGGAGGAGGAGGAGACATGTGACCAGAGTGAGGAGGAGGAGGAGGAGGAGACATGTGACCAGAGTGAGGAGGAGGAGGAGGAGGAGACATGTGACCAGAGTGAGGAGGAGGAGGAGGAGGAGACATGTGACCAGAGTGAGGAGGAGGAGGAGGAGGAGGAGGAGGAGGAGGAGGAGACATGTGACCAGAGTGAGGAGGAGGAGGAGGAGGAGGAGGAGGAGGAGGAGACATGTGACCAGAGTGAGGAGGAGGAGGAGGAGGAGACATGTGACCAGAGTGAGGAGGAGGAGGAGACATGTGACCAGAGTGAGGAGGAGGAGACATGTGACCAGAGTGAGGAGGAGGAGGCATGTGACCAGAGTGAGGAGGAGGAGGAGGAGACATGTGACCAGAGTGAGGAGGAGGAGACATGTGACCAGAGTGAGGAGGAGGAGGAGGAGGAGGAGGAGACATGTGACCAGAGTGAGGAGGAGGAGGAGGAGACATGTGACCAGAGTGAGGAGGAGGAGGAGGAGACATGTGACCAGAGTGAGGAGGAGGAGGAGGAGACATGTGACCAGAGTGAGGAGGAGACATGTGACCAGAGTGAGGAGGAGACATGTGACCAGAGTGAGGAGGAGGAGGAGGAGGAGGAGGAGGAGACATGTGACCAGAGTGAGGAGGAGGAGGAGGAGGAGGAGGAGGAGACATGTGACCAGAGTGAGGAGGAGGAGGAGGAGACATGTGACCAGAGTGAGGAGGAGGAGGAGGAGACATGTGACCAGAGTGAGGAGGAGGAGGAGGAGACATGTGACCAGAGTGAGGAGGAGGAGGAGGAGACATGTGACCAGAGTGAGGAGGAGGAGGAGGAGACATGTGACCAGAGTGAGGAGGAGGAGACATGTGACCAGAGTGAGGAGGAGGAGGAGGAGACATGTGACCAGAGTGAGGAGGAGGAGGAGGAGGAGGAGACATGTGACCAGAGTGAGGAGGAGGAGGAGGAGGAGGAGGAGACATGTGACCAGAGTGAGGAGGAGGAGGAGGAGGAGGAGGAGACATGTGACCAGAGTGAGGAGGAGGAGGAGGAGGAGGAGAGACATGTGACCAGAGTGAGGAGGAGGAGGAGGAGGAGGAGGAGACATGTGACCAGAGTGAGGAGGAGGAGGAGGAGGAGGAGGAGACATGTGACCAGAGTGAGGAGGAGGAGGAGACATGTGACCAGAGTGAGGAGGAGGAGGAGACATGTGACCAGAGTGAGGAGGAGGAGGAGACATGTGACCAGAGTGAGGAGGAGGAGGAGACATGTGACCAGAGTGAGGAGGAGGAGGAGACATGTGACCAGAGTGAGGAGGAGGAGGAGACATGTGACCAGAGTGAGGAGGAGGAGGAGACATGTGACCAGAGTGAGGAGGAGGAGGAGACATGTGACCAGAGTGAGGAGGAGGAGGAGACGACATGTGACCAGAGTGAGGAGGAGGAGGAGGAGGAGGAGGAGACATGTGACCAGAGTGAGGAGGAGGAGGAGGAGGAGGAGGAGACATGTGACCAGAGTGAGGAGGAGGAGGAGACATGTGACCAGAGTGAGGAGGAGGAGGAGACATGTGACCAGAGTGAGGAGGAGGAGGAGACATGTGACCAGAGTGAGGAGGAGGAGGAGACATGTGACCAGAGTGAGGAGGAGGAGGAGACATGTGACCAGAGTGAGGAGGAGGAGGAGGAGGAGGAGGAGACATGTGACCAGAGTGAGGAGGAGGAGGAGGAGGAGGAGGAGACATGTGACCAGAGTGAGGAGGAGGAGGAGGAGGAGGAGGAGACATGTGACCAGAGTGAGGAGGAGGAGGAGGAGGAGGAGACATGTGACCAGAGTGAGGAGGAGGAGGAGACATGTGACCAGAGTGAGGAGGAGGAGGAGGAGACATGTGACCAGAGTGAGGAGGAGGAGGAGGAGGAGACATGTGACCAGAGTGAGGAGGAGGAGGAGGAGGAGACATGTGACCAGAGTGAGGAGGAGGAGGAGGAGGAGACATGTGACCAGAGTGAGGAGGAGGAGGAGGAGGAGACATGTGACCAGAGTGAGGAGGAGGAGGAGGAGGAGACATGTGACCAGAGTGAGGAGGAGGAGGAGACATGTGACCAGAGTGAGGAGGAGGAGGAGACATGTGACCAGAGTGAGGAGGAGGAGGAGACATGTGACCAGAGTGAGGAGGAGGAGGAGACATGTGACCAGAGTGAGGAGGAGGAGGAGACATGTGACCAGAGTGAGGAGGAGGAGGAGACATGTGACCAGAGTGAGGAGGAGGAGGAGACATGTGACCAGAGTGAGGAGGAGGAGGAGACATGTGACCAGAGTGAGGAGGAGGAGGAGACATGTGACCAGAGTGAGGAGGAGGAGGAGACATGTGACCAGAGTGAGGAGGAGGAGGAGACATGTGACCAGAGTGAGGAGGAGGAGGAGGAGGAGACATGTGACCAGAGTGAGGAGGAGGAGGAGGAGGAGACATGTGACCAGAGTGAGGAGGAGGAGGAGGAGGAGACATGTGACCAGAGTGAGGAGGAGGAGGAGGAGGAGACATGTGACCAGAGTGAGGAGGAGGAGGAGGAGGAGGAGACATGTGACCAGAGTGAGGAGGAGGAGGAGACATGTGACCAGAGTGAGGAGGAGGAGGAGGAGGAGGAGGAGACATGTGACCAGAGTGAGGAGGAGGAGGAGGAGGAGGAGGAGACATGTGACCAGAGTGAGGAGGAGGAGGAGGAGGAGACATGTGACCAGAGTGAGGAGGAGGAGGAGGAGACATGTGACCAGAGTGAGGAGGAGGAGACATGTGACCAGAGTGAGGAGGAGGAGGAGGAGGAGGAGACATGTGACCAGAGTGAGGAGGAGGAGGAGGAGGAGGAGACATGTGACCAGAGTGAGGAGGAGGAGGAGGAGGAGGAGACATGTGACCAGAGTGAGGAGGAGGAGGAGGAGGAGGAGGAGACATGTGACCAGAGTGAGGAGGAGGAGGAGGAGGAGGAGGAGACATGTGACCAGAGTGAGGAGGAGGAGGAGGAGGAGGAGGAGGAGACATGTGACCAGAGTGAGGAGGAGGAGGAGACATGTGACCAGAGTGAGGAGGAGGAGGAGACATGTGACCAGAGTGAGGAGGAGGAGGAGACATGTGACCAGAGTGAGGAGGAGGAGGAGACATGTGACCAGAGTGAGGAGGAGGAGGAGACATGTGACCAGAGTGAGGAGGAGGAGGAGACATGTGACCAGAGTGAGGAGGAGGAGGAGGGAGACATGTGACCAGAGTGAGGAGGAGGAGGAGACATGTGACCAGAGTGAGGAGGAGGAGGAGGAGACATGTGACCAGAGTGAGGAGGAGGAGGAGACGACATGTGACCAGAGTGAGGAGGAGGAGGAGGAGGAGGAGGAGACATGTGACCAGAGTGAGGAGGAGGAGGAGGAGGAGGAGGAGACATGTGACCAGAGTGAGGAGGAGGAGGAGACATGTGACCAGAGTGAGGAGGAGGAGGAGACATGTGACCAGAGTGAGGAGGAGGAGGAGACATGTGACCAGAGTGAGGAGGAGGAGGAGGAGGAGACATGTGACCAGAGTGAGGAGGAGGAGGAGGAGGACCAGGAGGAGGAGGAGGAGCAGAGTGAGGGAGGAGGAGGACATGTGACCAGAGTGAGGAGGAGGAGGAGAGACATGTGACGAGGAGAGAGGAGGAGGAGAGACATGTGACCAGAGTGAGGAGGAGGAGGAGGAGGAGGAGGAGACATGTGACCAGAGTGAGGAGGAGGAGGAGACATGTGACCAGAGTGAGGAGGAGGAGGAGGAGACATGTGACCAGAGTGAGGAGGAGGAGGAGGAGGAGACATGTGACCAGAGTGAGGAGGAGGAGGAGACATGTGACCAGAGTGAGGAGGAGGAGGAGACATGTGACCAGAGTGAGGAGGAGGAGGAGACATGTGACCAGAGTGAGGAGGAGGAGGAGGAGACATGTGACCAGAGTGAGGAGGAGGAGGAGACATGTGACCAGAGTGAGGAGGAGGAGGAGACATGTGACCAGAGTGAGGAGGAGGAGGAGACATGTGACCAGAGTGAGGAGGAGGAGGAGACATGTGACCAGAGTGAGGAGGAGGAGGAGACATGTGACCAGAGTGAGGAGGAGGAGGAGACATGTGACCAGAGTGAGGAGGAGGAGGAGACATGTGACCAGAGTGAGGAGGAGGAGGAGACATGTGACCAGAGTGAGGAGGAGGAGGAGACATGTGACCAGAGTGAGGAGGAGGAGGAGACATGTGACCAGAGTGAGGAGGAGGAGGAGACATGTGACCAGAGTGAGGAGGAGGAGGAGACATGTGACCAGAGTGAGGAGGAGGAGGAGGAGGAGACATGTGACCAGAGTGAGGAGGAGGAGGAGGAGGAGACATGTGACCAGAGTGAGGAGGAGGAGGAGGAGGAGGAGGAGACATGTGACCAGAGTGAGGAGGAGGAGGAGGAGGAGGAGACATGTGACCAGAGTGAGGAGGAGGAGGAGACATGTGACCAGAGTGAGGAGGAGGAGGAGGAGGAGGAGGAGACATGTGACCAGAGTGAGGAGGAGGAGGAGACATGTGACCAGAGTGAGGAGGAGGAGGAGGAGGAGGAGACATGTGACCAGAGTGAGGAGGAGGAGGAGGAGGAGGAGACATGTGACCAGAGTGAGGAGGAGGAGGAGGAGACATGTGACCAGAGTGAGGAGGAGGAGGAGGAGGAGACATGTGACCAGAGTGAGGAGGAGGAGGAGGAGGAGACATGTGACCAGAGTGAGGAGGAGGAGGAGGAGGAGACATGTGACCAGAGTGAGGAGGAGGAGGAGGAGGAGACATGTGACCAGAGTGAGGAGGAGGAGGAGGAGGAGACATGTGACCAGAGTGAGGAGGAGGAGGAGACATGTGACCAGAGTGAGGAGGAGGAGGAGACATGTGACCAGAGTGAGGAGGAGGAGGAGACATGTGACCAGAGTGAGGAGGAGGAGGAGGAGACATGTGACCAGAGTGAGGAGGAGGAGGAGACATGTGACCAGAGTGAGGAGGAGGAGGAGACATGTGACCAGAGTGAGGAGGAGGAGGAGGAGACATGTGACCAGAGTGAGGAGGAGGAGGAGACATGTGACCAGAGTGAGGAGGAGGAGGAGACATGTGACCAGAGTGAGGAGGAGGAGGAGACATGTGACCAGAGTGAGGAGGAGGAGGAGACATGTGACCAGAGTGAGGAGGAGGAGGAGACATGTGACCAGAGTGAGGAGGAGGAGGAGGAGGAGACATGTGACCAGAGTGAGGAGGAGGAGGAGGAGGAGACATGTGACCAGAGTGAGGAGGAGGAGGAGGAGGAGACATGTGACCAGAGTGAGGAGGAGGAGGAGGAGGAGACATGTGACCAGAGTGAGGAGGAGGAGGAGGAGGAGACATGTGACCAGAGTGAGGAGGAGGAGGAGGAGACATGTGACCAGAGTGAGGAGGAGGAGGAGGAGACATGTGACCAGAGTGAGGAGGAGGAGGAGACATGTGACCAGAGTGAGGAGGAGGAGGAGGAGGAGGAGACATGTGACCAGAGTGAGGAGGAGGAGGAGGAGGAGGAGGAGACATGTGACCAGAGTGAGGAGGAGGAGGAGGAGGAGGAGACATGTGACCAGAGTGAGGAGGAGGAGGAGGAGGAGGAGACATGTGACCAGAGTGAGGAGGAGGAGGAGGAGGAGGAGACATGTGACCAGAGTGAGGAGGAGGAGGAGGAGGAGGAGACATGTGACCAGAGTGAGAGGAGGAGGAGGAGGAGGAGACATGTGACCAGAGTGAGGAGGAGGAGGAGGAGGAGGAGACATGTGACCAGAGTGAGGAGGAGGAGGAGGAGGAGGAGACATGTGACCAGAGTGAGGAGGAGGAGGAGGAGGAGGAGACATGTGACCAGAGTGAGGAGGAGGAGGAGGAGGAGGAGGAGACATGTGACCAGAGTGAGGAGGAGGAGGAGGAGGAGGAGGAGACATGTGACCAGAGTGAGGAGGAGGAGGAGGAGGAGGAGACATGTGACCAGAGTGAGGAGGAGGAGGAGGAGACATGTGACCAGAGTGAGGAGGAGGAGGAGGAGGAGGAGACATGTGACCAGAGTGAGGAGGAGGAGGAGGAGGAGGAGGAGACATGTGACCAGAGTGAGGAGGAGGAGGAGGAGGAGGAGGAGACATGTGACCAGAGTGAGGAGGAGGAGGAGGAGGAGGAGGAGACATGTGACCAGAGTGAGGAGGAGGAGGAGGAGGAGGAGGAGACATGTGACCAGAGTGAGGAGGAGGAGGAGGAGGAGGAGACATGTGACCAGAGTGAGGAGGAGGAGGAGGAGGAGGAGACATGTGACCAGAGTGAGGAGGAGGAGGAGGAGGAGGAGACATGTGACCAGAGTGAGGAGGAGGAGGAGGAGGAGGAGACATGTGACCAGAGTGAGGAGGAGGAGGAGGAGGAGGAGGAGACATGTGACCAGAGTGAGGAGGAGGAGGAGGAGGAGGAGACATGTGACCAGAGTGAGGAGGAGGAGGAGGAGGAGACATGTGACCAGAGTGAGGAGGAGGAGGAGGAGGAGGAGGAGGAGACATGAGACCAGAGTGAGGAGGAGGGAGGAGGAGGAGACATGTGACCAGAGTGAGGAGGAGGAGGAGGAGGAGGAGACATGTGACCAGAGTGAGGAGGAGGAGGAGGAGGAGACATGAGACCAGAGTGAGGAGGAGGAGGAGGAGGAGGAGACATGTGACCAGAGTGAGGAGGAGGAGGAGGAGGAGGAGACATGTGACCAGAGTGAGGAGGAGGAGGAGGAGGAGGAGACATGTGACCAGAGTGAGGAGGAGGAGGAGGAGGAGGAGGAGACATGTGACCAGAGTGAGGAGGAGGAGGAGGAGGGAGACATGTGACCAGAGTGAGGAGGAGGAGAGGAGGAGGAGGAGGAGAGACATGTGACCAGAGTGAGGAGGAGGAGGAGGAGGAGGAGACATGTGACCAGAGTGAGGAGAGAGAGGAGGAGGAGAGGAGGAGGAGGAGGAGACATGTGACCAGAGTGAGGGAGGAGGAGGAGGAGGAGACATGTGACCAGAGTGAGGAGGAGGAGGAGGAGGAGGAGACATGTGACCAGAGTGAGGAGGAGGAGGAGGAGGAGGAGGAGACATGAGACCAGAGTGAGGAGGAGGAGGAGACATGTGACCAGAGTGAGGAGGAGGAGGAGGAGGAGGAGACATGTGACCAGAGTGAGGAGGAGGAGGAGGAGGGAGACATGTGACCAGAGTGAGGAGGAGGAGGAGGAGGAGGAGACATGTGACCAGAGTGAGGAGGAGGAGGAGGAGGAGGACATGTGACCAGAGTGAGGAGGAGAGGAGGAGGAGGAGGAGACATGTGACCAGAGTGAGGAGGAGGAGGAGGAGGAGACATGTGACCAGAGTGAGGAGGAGGAGGAGGAGGAGGAGACATGTGACCAGAGTGAGGAGGAGGAGGAGGAGGAGGAGGAGACATGTGACCAGAGTGAGGAGGAGGAGGAGGAGGAGGAGAGAGGAGGAGACATGTGACCAGAGTGAGGAGGAGGAGGAGGAGGAGACATGTGACCAGAGTGAGGAGGAGGAGGAGGAGGAGACATGTGACCAGAGTGAGGAGGAGGAGGAGGAGGAGGAGACATGTGACCAGAGTGAGGAGGAGGAGGAGGAGGAGGAGACATGTGACCAGAGTGAGGAGGAGGAGGAGGAGGAGACATGTGACCAGAGTGAGGAGGAGGAGGAGGAGGACATGTGACCAGAGTGAGGAGGAGGAGGAGGAGGAGGAGACATGTGACCAGAGTGAGGGAGGAGGAGGAGGAGGAGGAGACATGTGACCAGAGTGAGGAGGAGGAGACATGTGACCAGAGTGAGGAGGAGGAGACATGTGACCAGAGTGAGGAGGAGGAGGAGGAGGAGGAGGAGACATGTGACCAGAGTGAGGAGGAGGAGGAGACATGTGACCAGAGTGAGGAGGAGGAGGAGAGGAGGAGGAGGAGGAGGAGGAGACATGTGACCAGAGTGAGGAGGAGGAGGAGGAGGAGGAGACATGTGACCAGAGTGAGGAGGAGGAGGAGGAGGAGGAGGAGGAGGAGGAGGAGACATGTGACCAGAGTGAGGAGGAGGAGGAGGAGGAGGAGACATGTGACCAGAGTGAGGAGGAGGAGGAGACATGTGACCAGAGTGAGGAGGAGGAGGAGGAGACATGTGACCAGAGTGAGGAGGAGGAGAGAGGAGGAGGAGGAGACATGTGACCAGAGTGAGGAGGAGGAGGAGGAGACATGTGACCAGAGTGAGGAGGGAGGAGGAGGAGGAGGAGACATGTGACCAGAGTGAGGAGGAGGAGGAGGGAGGAGACATGTGACCAGAGTGAGGAGGAGGAGGAGGAGACATGTGACCAGAGTGAGGAGGAGGAGGAGGAGACATGTGACCAGAGTGAGGAGGAGGAGGAGGAGGAGACATGTGACCAGAGTGAGGAGAGAGGAGGAGACATGTGACCAGAGTGGAGGAGGAGGAGGAGGAGACATGTGACCAGAGTGAGGAGGAGAGGAGGAGGAGACATGTGACCAGAGTGAGGAGGAGGAGGAGGAGGAGACATGTGACCAGAGTGAGGAGGAGGAGGAGGAGGAGGAGGAGGAGGAGGAGACATGTGACCAGAGTGAGGAGGAGGAGGAGGAGGAGGAGGAGGAGGAGGAGACATGTGACCAGAGTGAGGAGGAGGAGGAGGAGGAGGAGGAGACATGTGACCAGAGTGAGGAGGAGGAGGAGGA
>NW_027315768.1:36864036-36889036 GCF_026437365.1 Eucyclogobius newberryi
GACCAGAGTGAGGAGGAGGAGAGACATGTGACCAGAGTGAGGAGAGGAGGAGACATGTGACCAGAGTGAGGAGGAGGAGGAGACATGTGACCAGAGTGAGGAGGAGGAGGAGACATGTGACCAGAGTGAGGAGGAGGAGGAGACATGTGACCAGAGTGAGGAGGAGGAGGAGGACATGTGACCAGAGTGAGGAGGAGGAGGAGACATGTGACCAGAGTGAGGAGGAGGAGGAGGAGGAGACATGTGACCAGAGTGAGGAGGAGGAGGAGACATGTGACAGAGTGAGGAGGAGGAGGGAGACATGTGACCAGAGTGAGAGGAGGAGGAGACATGTGACCAGAGTGAGGAGGAGGAGGAGACATGTGACCAGAGTGAGGAGGAGGAGGAGACATGTGACCAGAGTGAGGAGGAGGAGGAGACATGTGACCAGAGTGAGGAGGGAGGAGGAGGAGACATGTGACCAGAGTGAGGAGGAGGAGGAGACATGTGACCAGAGTGAGGAGGAGGAGGAGACATGTGACCAGAGTGAGGAGGAGGAGGAGACATGTGACCAGAGTGAGGAGGAGGAGGAGGAGACATGTGACCAGAGTGAGGAGGAGGAGGAGGAGACATGTGACCAGAGTGAGGAGGAGGAGGAGACATGTGACCAGAGTGAGGAGGAGGAGGAGACATGTGACCAGAGTGAGGAGGAGGAGGAGACATGTGACCAGAGTGAGGAGGAGGAGGAGGACATGTGACCAGAGTGAGGAGGAGGAGGAGACATGTGACCAGAGTGAGGAGGAGGAGGAGACATGTGACCAGAGTGAGGAGGAGGAGGAGACATGTGACCAGAGTGAGGAGGAGGAGGAGACATGTGACCAGAGTGAGGAGGAGGAGACATGTGACCAGAGTGAGGAGGAGGAGGAGACATGTGACCAGAGTGAGGAGGAGGAGGAGACATGTGACCAGAGTGAGGAGGAGGAGGAGAGACATGTGACCAGAGTGAGGAGGAGGAGGAGGAGAGACATGTGACCAGAGTGAGGAGGAGGAGGAGGAGACATGTGACCAGAGTGAGGAGGAGGAGGAGGAGGAGACATGTGACCAGAGTGAGGAGGAGGAGGAGGAGGAGACATGTGACCAGAGTGAGGAGGAGGAGGAGGAGGAGACATGTGACCAGAGTGAGGAGGAGGAGGAGGAGGAGACATGTGACCAGAGTGAGGAGGAGGAGGAGGAGACATGTGACCAGAGTGAGGAGGAGGAGGAGGAGACATGTGACCAGAGTGAGGAGGAGGAGGAGACATGTGACCAGAGTGAGGAGGAGGAGGAGGAGGAGGACATGTGACCAGAGTGAGGAGGAGGAGGAGGAGGAGGAGGAGACATGTGACCAGAGTGAGGAGGAGGAGGAGGAGGAGACATGTGACCAGAGTGAGGAGGAGGTCAGTGAGGAGGAGGAGACATGTGACCAGAGTGAGGAGGAGGAGGAGGAGGAGACATGTGACCAGAGTGAGAGAGGAGGACAGACCAGAGAGGAGGAGAGAGACATGTGACCAGAGTGAGGAGGAGGAGGAGGAGGAGGAGACATGTGACCAGAGTGAGGAGAGAGGAGGAGGAGGAGGAGACATGTGACCAGAGTGAGGAGGAGAGGAGGAGGAGGAGACATGTGACCAGAGTGAGGAGGAGGAGGAGGAGGAGACATGTGACCAGAGTGAGGAGGAGGAGGAGGAGGAGGAGACATGTGACCAGAGTGAGGAGGAGGAGGAGGAGGAGGAGGAGACATGTGACCAGAGTGAGGAGGAGGAGGAGGAGGAGACATGTGACCAGAGTGAGGAGGAGGAGGAGGAGACATGTGACCAGAGTGAGGAGGAGGAGGAGAGGAGGAGGAGACATGTGACCAGAGTGAGGAGGAGGAGGAGGAGGAGGAGACATGTGACCAGAGTGAGGAGGAGGAGGAGGAGGAGGAGGAGACATGTGACCAGAGTGAGGAGGAGGAGGAGGAGGAGGAGGAGACATGTGACCAGAGTGAGGAGGAGGAGGAGGAGGAGGAGACATGTGACCAGAGTGAGGAGGAGGAGGAGGAGGAGGAGACATGTGACCAGAGTGAGGAGGAGGAGGAGGAGGAGGAGACATGTGACCAGAGTGAGGAGGAGGAGGAGGAGGAGACATGTGACCAGAGTGAGGAGGAGGAGGAGGAGGAGACATGTGACCAGAGTGAGGAGGAGGAGGAGGAGGAGGAGACATGTGACCAGAGTGAGGAGGAGGAGGAGGAGGAGGAGACATGTGACCAGAGTGAGGAGGAGGAGGAGGAGGAGACATGTGACCAGAGTGAGGAGGAGGAGAGGAGGAGGAGGAGACATGTGACCAGAGTGAGGAGGAGGAGGAGGAGGAGACATGTGACCAGAGTGAGGAGGAGGAGGAGGAGGAGACATGTGACCAGAGTGAGGAGGAGGAGGAGGAGGAGACATGTGACCAGAGTGAGGAGGAGGAGGAGGAGGAGGAGGAGACATGTGACCAGAGTGAGGAGGAGGAGGAGGAGGAGAGACATGTGACCAGAGTGAGGAGGAGGAGGAGGAGGAGGAGACATGTGACCAGAGTGAGGAGGAGGAGGAGGAGGAGGAGACATGTGACCAGAGTGAGGAGGAGGAGGAGGAGGAGACATGTGACCAGAGTGAGGAGGAGGAGGAGGAGGAGGAGGAGGAGGAGACATGTGACCAGAGTGAGGAGGAGGAGAGGAGGAGGAGGAGACATGTGACCAGAGTGAGGAGGAGGAGGAGGAGGAGGAGGAGGAGGAGGAGGAGGAGACATGTGACCAGAGTGAGGAGGAGGAGGAGGAGGAGACATGTGACCAGAGTGAGGAGGAGGAGGAGGAGGAGGAGGAGACATGTGACCAGAGTGAGGAGGAGGAGGAGGAGGAGGAGACATGTGACCAGAGTGAGGAGGAGGAGGAGGAGACATGTGACCAGAGTGAGGAGGAGGAGGAGGAGGAGACATGTGACCAGAGTGAGGAGGAGGAGGAGGAGGAGGAGACATGTGACCAGAGTGAGGAGGAGGAGGAGGAGGAGAGAGACATGTGACCAGAGTGAGGAGGAGGAGGAGGAGGAGGAGACATGTGACCAGAGTGAGGAGGAGGAGGAGGAGGAGGAGGAGGAGACATGTGACCAGAGTGAGGAGGAGGAGGAGGAGGAGACATGTGACCAGAGTGAGGAGGAGGAGGAGATGAGAGAGGAGGAGGAGGAGACATGTGACCAGAGTGAGGAGGAGGAGGAGGAGGAGGAGGAGACATGAGACCAGAGTGAGGAGGAGGAGGAGGAGGAGGAGGAGGAGGAGGAGGAGGAGACATGTGACCAGAGTGAGGAGGAGGAGGAGGAGGAGACATGTGACCAGAGTGAGGAGGAGGAGGAGGAGGAGACATGTGACCAGAGTGAGGAGGAGGAGGAGGAGGAGACATGTGACCAGAGTGAGGAGGAGGAGGAGGAGGAGGAGACATGTGACCAGAGTGAGGAGGAGGAGGAGGAGGAGAGACATGTGACCAGAGTGAGGAGGAGGAGGAGGAGACATGTGACCAGAGTGAGGAGGAGGAGGAGGAGGAGGAGACATGTGACCAGAGTGAGGAGGAGGAGGAGGAGGAGGGACATGTGACCAGAGTGAGGAGGAGGAGACATGTGACCAGAGTGAGGAGGAGGAGACATGTGACCAGAGTGAGGAGGAGGAGACATGTGACCAGAGTGAGGAGGAGGAGACATGTGACCAGAGTGAGGAGGAGGAGACATGTGACCAGAGTGAGGAGGAGGAGGAGGAGGAGGAGGAGGAGGAGGAGGAGAGGAGGCATGTGACCAGAGTGAGGAGGAGGAGAGGAGGAGGAGACATGTGACCAGAGTGAGGAGGAGGAGGAGGAGGAGGAGGAGGAGGAGACATGTGACCAGTGTGAGGAGGAGGAGGAGGAGGAGGAGACATGTGACCAGTGTGAGGAGGAGGAGGAGACATGTGACCAGAGTGAGGAGGAGGAGGAGACATGTGACCAGAGTGAGGAGGAGGAGGAGACATGTGACCAGAGTGAGGAGGAGGAGACATGTGACCAGAGTGAGGAGGAGGAGGAGACATGTGACCAGAGTGAGGAGGAGGAGGAGGAGGAGACATGTGACCAGAGTGAGGAGGAGGAGGAGGAGGAGACATGTGACCAGAGTGAGGAGGAGGAGGAGGAGGAGACATGTGACCAGAGTGAGGAGGAGGAGGAGGAGACATGTGACCAGAGTGAGGAGGAGGAGGAGGAGACATGTGACCAGAGTGAGGAGGAGAGGAGGAGACATGTGACCAGAGTGAGGAGGAGGAGGAGGAGACATGTGACCAGAGTGAGGAGGAGGAGGAGGAGACATGTGACCAGAGTGAGGAGGAGGAGGAGGAGGAGGAGACATGTGACCAGAGTGAGGAGGAGGAGGAGGAGGAGGAGGAGGAGGAGGAGACATGTGACCAGAGTGAGGAGGAGGAGGAGGAGGAGGAGGAGGAGGAGGAGACATGTGACCAGAGTGAGGAGGAGGAGGAGGAGGAGGAGACATGTGACCAGAGTGAGGAGGAGGAGGAGGAGGAGGAGGAGGAGGAGGAGGAGACATGTGACCAGAGTGAGGAGGAGGAGGAGGAGGAGGAGGAGGAGGAGACATGTGACCAGAGTGAGGAGGAGGAGGAGGAGGAGGAGGAGGAGGAGGAGGAGACATGTGACCAGAGTGAGGAGGAGGAGGAGGAGGAGGAGGAGGAGGAGGAGGAGACATGTGACCAGAGTGAGGAGGAGGAGGAGGAGGAGACATGTGACCAGAGTGAGGAGGAGGAGGAGGAGGAGACATGTGACCAGAGTGAGGAGGAGGAGGAGGAGGAGACATGTGACCAGAGTGAGGAGGAGGAGGAGGAGACATGTGACCAGAGTGAGGAGGAGGAGGAGGAGACATGTGACCAGAGTGAGGAGGAGGAGGAGGAGACATGTGACCAGAGTGAGGAGGAGGAGGAGGAGACATGTGACCAGAGTGAGGAGGAGGAGGAGGAGGAGGAGACATGTGACCAGAGTGAGGAGGAGGAGGAGGAGGAGACATGTGACCAGAGTGAGGAGGAGGAGGAGGAGGAGACATGTGACCAGAGTGAGGAGGAGGAGGAGGAGGAGGAGACATGTGACCAGAGTGAGGAGGAGGAGGAGGAGGAGGAGGAGACATGTGACCAGAGTGAGGAGGAGGAGGAGGAGGAGACATGTGACCAGAGTGAGGAGGAGGAGGAGGAGGAGGAGGAGGAGGAGACATGTGACCAGAGTGAGGAGGAGGAGGAGGAGACATGTGACCAGAGTGAGGAGGAGGAGGAGGAGGAGACATGTGACCAGAGTGAGGAGGAGGAGGAGGAGGAGACATGTGACCAGAGTGAGGAGGAGGAGGAGGAGGAGACATGTGACCAGAGTGAGGAGGAGGAGGAGGAGGAGGAGACATGTGACCAGAGTGAGGAGGAGGAGGAGGAGGAGACATGTGACCAGAGTGAGGAGGAGGAGGAGACATGTGACCAGAGTGAGGAGGAGGAGGAGACATGTGACCAGAGTGAGGAGGAGGAGGAGGAGGAGGAGGAGACATGTGACCAGAGTGAGGAGGAGGAGGAGGAGGAGGAGACATGTGACCAGAGTGAGGAGGAGGAGGAGGAGGAGGAGGAGACATGTGACCACAGTGAGGAGGAGGAGGAGGAGGAGGAGACATGTGACCAGAGTGAGGAGGAGGAGGAGGAGGAGGAGGAGACATGTGACCAGAGTGAGGAGGAGGAGGAGGAGGAGGAGACATGTGACCAGAGTGAGGAGGAGGAGGAGGAGGAGGAGGAGACATGTGACCAGAGTGAGGAGGAGGAGGAGGAGGAGGAGACATGTGACCAGAGTGAGGAGGAGGAGGAGGAGGAGGAGGAGGAGACATGTGACCAGAGTGAGGAGGAGGAGGAGGAGGAGGAGGAGGAGGAGACATGTGACCAGAGTGAGGAGGAGGAGGAGGAGGAGGAGGAGACATGTGACCAGAGTGAGGAGGAGGAGGAGGAGGAGGAGGAGACATGTGACCAGAGTGAGGAGGAGGAGGAGGAGACATGTGACCAGAGTGAGGAGGAGGAGGAGGAGGAGACATGTGACCAGAGTGAGGAGGAGGAGGAGACGGAGACATGTGACCAGAGTGAGGAGGAGGAGGAGACGGAGACATGTGACCAGAGTGAGGAGGAGGAGGAGACGGAGACATGTGACCAGAGTGAGGAGGAGGAGGAGGAGGAGGAGGAGGAGGAGACGGAGACATGTGACCAGAGTGAGGAGGAGGAGGAGGAGGAGGAGGAGGAGGAGGAGGAGGAGACATGTGACCAGAGTGAGGAGGAGGAGGAGGAGGAGGAGGAGGAGGAGGAGACATGTGACCAGAGTGAGGAGGAGGAGGAGGAGGAGGAGGAGGAGACATGTGACCAGAGTGAGGAGGAGGAGGAGGAGGAGGAGACATGTGACCAGAGTGAGGAGGAGGAGGAGGAGGAGGAGACATGTGACCAGAGTGAGGAGGAGGAGGAGGAGACATGTGACCAGAGTGAGGAGGAGGAGGAGGAGACATGTGACCAGAGTGAGGAGGAGGAGGAGGAGGAGGAGGAGGAGACATGTGACCAGAGTGAGGAGGAGGAGGAGGAGGAGGAGGAGGAGGAGGAGACATGTGACCAGAGTGAGGAGGAGGAGGAGGAGGAGGAGGAGGAGGAGACATGTGACCAGAGTGAGGAGGAGGAGGAGGAGGAGGAGACATGTGACCAGAGTGAGGAGGAGGAGGAGGAGGAGGAGACATGTGACCAGAGTGAGGAGGAGGAGGAGGAGGAGGAGACATGTGACCAGAGTGAGGAGGAGGAGGAGGAGGAGGAGACATGTGACCAGAGTGAGGAGGAGGAGGAGGAGGAGGAGACATGTGACCAGAGTGAGGAGGAGGAGGAGGAGGAGGAGGAGACATGTGACCAGAGTGAGGAGGAGGAGGAGGAGGAGGAGGAGACATGTGACCAGAGTGAGGAGGAGGAGGAGGAGGAGGAGGAGACATGTGACCAGAGTGAGGAGGAGGAGGAGGAGGAGACATGTGACCAGAGTGAGGAGGAGGAGGAGGAGGAGACATGTGACCAGAGTGAGGAGGAGGAGGAGGAGGAGACATGTGACCAGAGTGAGGAGGAGGAGGAGGAGGAGGAGGAGACATGTGACCAGAGTGAGGAGGAGGAGGAGGAGGAGGAGGAGACATGTGACCAGAGTGAGGAGGAGGAGGAGGAGGAGGAGGAGGAGACATGTGACCAGAGTGAGGAGGAGGAGGAGGAGGAGGAGGAGACATGTGACCAGAGTGAGGAGGAGGAGGAGGAGGAGGAGGAGACATGTGACCAGAGTGAGGAGGAGGAGGAGGAGGAGGAGGAGACATGTGACCAGAGTGAGGAGGAGGAGGAGGAGGAGGAGGAGACATGTGACCAGAGTGAGGAGGAGGAGGAGGAGGAGGAGGAGACATGTGACCAGAGTGAGGAGGAGGAGGAGGAGGAGGAGGAGACATGTGACCAGAGTGAGGAGGAGGAGGAGGAGGAGGAGGAGACATGTGACCAGAGTGAGGAGGAGGAGGAGGAGGAGGAGACATGTGACCAGAGTGAGGAGGAGGAGGAGGAGGAGACATGTGACCAGAGTGAGGAGGAGGAGGAGGAGGAGGAGGAGGAGACATGTGACCAGAGTGAGGAGGAGGAGGAGGAGACGACATGTGACCAGAGTGAGGAGGAGGAGGAGGAGACGACATGTGACCAGAGTGAGGAGGAGGAGGAGGAGGAGGAGGAGACATGTGACCAGAGTGAGGAGGAGGAGGAGGAGGAGGAGACATGTGACCAGAGTGAGGAGGAGGAGGAGGAGGAGGAGACATGTGACCAGAGTGAGGAGGAGGAGGAGGAGACATGTGACCAGAGTGAGGAGGAGGAGGAGGAGACATGTGACCAGAGTGAGGAGGAGGAGGAGGAGGAGGAGACATGTGACCAGAGTGAGGAGGAGGAGGAGGAGACATGTGACCAGAGTGAGGAGGAGGAGGAGGAGGAGGAGACATGTGACCAGAGTGAGGAGGAGGAGGAGGAGGAGGAGGAGACATGTGACCAGAGTGAGGAGGAGGAGGAGGAGGAGGAGGAGACATGTGACCAGAGTGAGGAGGAGGAGGAGGAGGAGGAGACATGTGACCAGAGTGAGGAGGAGGAGGAGGAGGAGGAGACATGTGACCAGAGTGAGGAGGAGGAGGAGGAGGAGGAGACATGTGACCAGAGTGAGGAGGAGGAGGAGGAGGAGACATGTGACCAGAGTGAGGAGGAGGAGGAGGAGGAGACATGTGACCAGAGTGAGGAGGAGGAGGAGGAGGAGACATGTGACCAGAGTGAGGAGGAGGAGGAGGAGGAGACATGTGACCAGAGTGAGGAGGAGGAGGAGGAGGAGACATGTGACCAGAGTGAGGAGGAGGAGGAGGAGGAGACATGTGACCAGAGTGAGGAGGAGGAGGAGGAGGAGACATGTGACCAGAGTGAGGAGGAGGAGGAGGAGGAGACATGTGACCAGAGTGAGGAGGAGGAGGAGGAGGAGACATGTGACCAGAGTGAGGAGGAGGAGGAGGAGGAGACATGTGACCAGAGTGAGGAGGAGGAGGAGGAGGAGACATGTGACCAGAGTGAGGAGGAGGAGGAGGAGACATGTGACCAGAGTGAGGAGGAGGAGGAGGAGACATGTGACCAGAGTGAGGAGGAGGAGGAGGAGGAGGAGGAGGAGGTGACCTCTGACCTGCAGGCGTCCACCAGCACGATGAGCTTGCTCCTCAGAGCCGTGTACTTCACTGTGAGGTGGATCTCTCCAAACGAGCCGCTGTGGTTCCTCACGGCTCTGGAAACACAAGAGGTCAATGCCACCATGGGTCAGAGGTCAGAGGTCAATGCCACAAGGGGTCAGAGGTCAATGAAGCGCTGTGACCTCTGCACAGCGTTCACATGTAAACCAGCAAGACTTTGACCTTTTAGAAAAGACTCTAAAAACCACGAAGAGAGTTTTAAGAACAAAGACAGTGGCATCAGAATTATATATATATATATATATATATATATATATAGTCCCTCGGGGGACCCTCTCTCTGACACTCTCGGGGACTCACTTGGGGACTCACACGGACCCTGTCGGGGACTCACTTGGGGACCCTGTCGGGGACTCACTCGGGGACCCTGTCGGGGACTCACTCGGGGACCCTCTCGGGGACTCACTCGGGGACTCACACGGACCCTGTCGGGGACTCACTTGGGGACCCTGTCGGGGACTCACTTGGGGACCCTGTCGGGGACTCACTCGAGGACCCTCTCGGGGACTCACTCGGGGACTCACACGGACCCTGTCGGGGACTCACTTGGGGACCCTGTCGGGGACTCACTCGGGGACCCTGTCGGGGACTCACTCGGGGACTCACACGGACCCTGTCGGGGACTCACTTGGGGACCCTGTCGGGGACTCACTTGGGGACCCTGTCGGGGACTCACTCGGGGACCCTGTCGGGGACTCACTCGGGGACTCACACGGACCCCGTTGGGGACTCACTTGGGGACCCTGTCAGGGACTCACTCGGGGACCCTCTCGGGGACTCACTCGGGGACTCACACGGACCCCGTCGGGGACTCACTTGGGGACCCTGTCGGGGACTCACTTGGGGACCCTGTCAGGGACCCACTTGGGGACCCTGTCGGGGACTCACTCGGGGACCCTGTCGGGGACTCACTCGGGGACTCACACGGACCCTGTCGGGGACTCACTTGGGGACCCTGTCGGGGACTCACTCGGGGACCCTGTCGGGGACTCACTCGGGGACCCTCTCGGGGACTCACTCGGGGACTCACACGGACCCCGTCGGGGACTCACTTGGGGACCCTGTCGGGGACTCACTCGGGGACCCTCTCGGGGACTCACTCGGGGACTCACACGGACCCCGTCGGGGACTCACTTGGGGACCCTGTCGGGGACTCACTTGGGGACCCTGTCGGGGACCCACTTGGGGACCCTGTCGGGGACTCACTCGGGGACCCTGTCGGGGACTCACTCGGGGACCCTGTCGGGGACTCACTCGGGGACCCTGTCGGGGACTCACTCTGGGACCCTGTCGGGGACTCACTCGGGGACCCTGTCGGGGACTCACTCGGGGACCCTGTCGGGGACTCACTCTGGGACCCTGTCGGGGACTCACTCGGGGAAGCGGGAGCCCTCTGCCAGGTCGAAGCGTGATGAGGCGATGGAGTTGTCGGAGAGCAGGCTCTGGGAGTCGTAGCGCCTCATGCTGGAGGACGTGGGCGACTGCAGCGAGTGCGACCCCGGCCCAGAGGGTTTAGGACCGGAGCCCGGGGCCTGGACCGGGGCCTGGACCGGGGCCTGGACCGGGGCCTGGACCGGGGCCTGGGCCGGGGCCTGGGACCAGGCGGCGGCGTTTCGAGCCAGAGGGGTGGAGCTTTGTGTCAGAGGGGCGGAGCCTGGAGGAGGGCTGCGATTGGAGGACGCTGAGGAGGGGTCGATCTTCGGAGGAGGTTTCTCTTCTGTCAGAATCTACAACATGAGACGTGACAGTGAGTGACAGGAACTACTGGTGTTTGAGTTCTTTAATGATGAAAGTTTTTTTGTTTAGAGGAAAACACAAAGACACGACAGTTGGACGCGACACTTGGACTCGACAGTTGGACGCGACAGTTGGACGCGACACTTGGACGCGACAGTTGGACGCGACACTTGGACGCGACAGTTGGACGCGACAGTTGGACGCGACAGTTGGACGCGACACTTGGACGCGACAGTTGGACGCGACACTTGGACGCGACACTTGGACGCGACACTTGGACGCGACACTTGGACGCGACACTTGGACGCGACACTTGGACGCGACAGTTGGACGCGACAGTTGGACGCGACACTTGGACGCGACACTTGGACGCGACACTTGGACGCGACACTTGGACGCGACACTTGGACGCGACACTTGGACGCGACAGTTGGACGCGACACTTGGACGCGACACTTGGACGCGACAGTTGGACGCGACACTTGGACGCGACACTTGGACGCGACACTTGGACGCGACACTTGGACGCGACAGTTGGACGCGACAGTTGGACGCGACAGTTGGACGCGACAGTTGGACGCGACAGTTGGACGCGACACTTGGACGCGACACTTGGACACGACACTTGGACACGACACTTGGACACGACACTTGGACTCGACAGTTGGACGCGACAGTTGGACGCGACAGTTGGACGCGACAGTTGGACGCGACACTTGGACGCGACACTTGGACGCGACACTTGGACGCGACACTTGGACGCGACACTTGGACGCGACACTTGGACGCGACAGTTGGACGCGACAGTTGGACGCGACAGTTGGACGCGACACTTGGACGCGACACTTGGACGCGACACTTGGACGCGACACTTGGACGCGACACTTGGACGCGACACTTGGACGCGACACTTGGACGCGACAGTTGGACGCGACACTTGGACGCGACACTTGGACGCGACACTTGGACGCGACAGTTGGACGCGACAGTTGGACGCGACAGTTGGACGCGACAGTTGGACGCGACAGTTGGACGCGACAGTTGGACGCGACACTTGGACACGACACTTGGACACGACACTTGGACACGACACTTGGACACGACACTTGGACACGACACTTGGACAATGGTCTCGCACCCTCAGCGTGGCCTTCAGCTTGATCTGACTTGTAGCGCCGGATCTCTCCAGCAGGAAGCGCTGGTCCAGAGTCATGCCTGAGACGTGCAGCAGACGAGACAGAGGAAGAGACAGGACGCCCAGAGGAACCTTCTTCTCTGGCTCCTTCACCTGCACACAACACACACAGAGACACACAACACACACAGACACACACAACACACACAGAGACACACAACACACACAGAGACACACAACACACACAGAGACACACAATGAGACATACAACACACACAGAGACACACAACACACACAGACACACACAACACACACAGAGACACACAACACACACAGAGACACACAACACACACAGAGACACACAATGAGACATACAACACACACAGAGACACACAACACACACAGACACACACAACACACACAGAGACACACAACACACACAGAGACACACAACACACAGAGACACACAATGAGACATACAACACACACAGAGACACACAACACACACAGACACACACAACACACACAGAGACACACAACACACACAGAGACACACAACACACACAGAGACACACAATGAGACATACAACACACACAGAGACACACAACACACACAGACACACACAACACACACAGAGACACACAACACACACAGAGACACACAACACACACAGAGACACACAACACACACAGAGACACACAATGAGACATACAACACACACAGAGACACACACACAGAGACACAAACAACACACACAGAGACACACAACACACACAGAGACACACAACACACACAGACACACACAACACACACAGAGACACACAACACACACAGAGACACACAATGAGACATACAACACACACAGAGACACACACACAGAGACACAAACAACACACACAGAGACACACAACACACACAGAGACACACAACACACACAGAGACACACAATGAGACATACAACACACACAGAGACACACACACAGAGACACAAACAACACACACAGAGACACACAACACACACAGAGACACACAACACACACAGAGACACACAACACACACAGAGACACACAACACACAGAGACACACAGACACACACAACACACACAGAGACACACAGACACACACAACACACACAGAGACACACAACACACACAGAGACACACACAGAGACAAACAGACACACACAACACACACAGAGACACACAACACACACAGAGACACACAACACACACAGAGACACACAACACACACAGACACACACAACACAAACAGACACACACAACACACACAGAGACACACAACACAAACAGAGACACAAGACACACACAGAGACAAACAACACACAGAGAGACACACAACACACACAAACAACACACACACACAGACACAAACAACACACACAGAGACACACAACACACGCAGAGACACACAACACACACAGAGACACACAACACACACAGAGACACACAACACAAACAGACACACAACACAAACAGAGACACACAACACACACAGAGACACACAACACACACAACACACACAGAGACACACACACAGAGACACAAACAACACACACAGAGAAACACAACATACACAGAGACACACACAGAGACACAAACAACACACACAGAGACACACAACACACACAGAGACACACAACACACAGAGAGACTCACACACAGAGACACAAACAACACACACAGAGACACACAACACACACAGAGACACACACACAGAGACACAAACAACACACACGGAGAAACACAACACACACAGAGACACACACAACACACACAACACACACAGAGACACACACAACACACACAGAGACACACACAACACACACAGAGACACACAAAACACACAGAGACACACAACACACACAGAGACACACAACACACACAGAGACACACAACACACACAGAGACACACAACACACACAGAGACACACACACAGAGACACACAACACACACAGAGACACACAACACACACACAGAGACACACAACACACACACAGAGACACACCACACAGAGACACACAACACACACAGAGACATACAACACACACAGAGACACACAACACAGACACACACACAGACACACAACACACACAGAGACACACAACACACACAGAGACACACAACACAGAGACACACAACACACAGAGACACACAACACAGAGACACACAACACACACAGAGACACACAACACACACAGAGACACACAACACACACAGAGACACACAACACACACAGAGACACACAACACACACACAGAGACACACACACACACAGACACACAACACACACAGAGACACACAACACACACAGACACACACAGAGACACACACAACACACACAGAGACACACAACAGACACAGAGACACACAAACAGAGACACACAACACACACAGAGACACACACACAGAGACACACACAACACACAGAGAAACACAACACACACAGGGACACACAACACACACAGGGACACAAAACACACACAGGGACACACAACACACACAGGGACACACAACACACACAGAGACACACAACAAACAGACACACAGAGACACACAAAACAAACATACAGACAAAACACACAGACACACACACAGAGACACACACAACACACACAGACACACACACAGAGACACACACAACACACAGAGACACACACACAACACACACACAGAGACACACAACACACACAGAGACACAACACACACGGACACAAACACACACACAACACACACACAGAGAGACACACAGACACACAACACACACAGAGACACACAACACACACAGAGACACACAACACACACATACACACAGAGACACAAACACACATAACACACACACAGACCACACAAAAAACAAACACACACAGAGATACACAACACACACAGAGACACACAACAAACACAGACACACAACACACACACAGAGAGACACACAACACACACAGAGACACACAGAGACACACAACACACAGAGACACAAACACACATAACACACACACAGGCCACACACAAACAAACACACACAGAGATACACAACACACACGGAGACACACAACAAACAGACACACAACACACACACAGAGAGACACACAACACACACAGAGACACACAACACACACAGACAACACACACAACGACACACAACACACACACACACACAGACAACACACACAGATACACACAACACACACACAGAGACACACAACACACACACAGATGCAGTTTTTTAGCATTTGAGCAGTTTTGGTGCGGTGTTTAAAAGTGGGATTGTAGAGCCGACCTGCACTTGCAGCTGCTGCGCCTTGATGCTGTGCACAAAGAAGGTGAAGCCCTCCTCCCAGACGGGGTCTTTGGACGCGTACGCCACCTGCAGGCACGACAAACACGCTTCAGCCACACAACACACACACACACACACAACAGCAGCACCGTGAGCGATGCAGGGTCGTTACTTTGCTTTTCTGCACGTCTTTGTCCACGGACAGCTCCACGAACGAGTTCGGGTTCACCGTCCTCTTCGTCAGCTGCAGGGGACGAGCGACAAGAGCGATGAGACACAACCCTGAAACACACACTGCTACACACAACCTTCTACGCACAACCTTCTACGCACAACATTCTACAGTTCAACCTTCTACACACAACCTTCATTTTTTACCATAAACGTTGACGATGTCATCTGAACTTCCATATTTTCCCCGTCTTTAATCAGAATGAGCTCAAACTTCATTCATTAATTAGGCCCGAGCGCCACAAGCTGGCGAGAGGCCTATTAATCTTGTAAGGCCGTACAAAGCACGGCTGCGAAACTGCGCACGTAGTGCGCATGAAATCGAGCGCGAAGCGCTCGCCCACTTCCAAACACTCACTAACGCACTCCTTCCCTCACGCACGCCCTGTGCAGACTCATTAGTAGTAGGAAAATGGAACATTACCGTTGTAAACGGGCAAAGCCCGTGCAAAAGAGCACACTAAACGAGCACTTTACATTTCGCGGTCGTCATCCCCATATAAAGCACTCATTTGCCCTAAGTAGCTCACGAATACGTTCCCCATCTCTTGCATGTTCGGTTCATATAAGCATGTAATGCAAAAATTGAACATTATTACTGTATAGAGGGCCAAAAACACAAAGTGGGCGGAGCCCACTCAAAATTAACGAAAGTACCCGTCAGTGACCAGGGACCCACACCATGAGGTAGGAAAGCGCGAGCGCTTTCCGAAAATGTATAGTTTATGATATTTGAAAAATGGGAAACATTGTTTTCGCATCGGAATATTATTCTTTCTTCTTTCTTTCTTCTCGGGACACGCCCCCTATTTTTCACCCAGTGAACATTGACGAAAAGTCACAAAAATTTGCACACCTCTAAAAATCGTGCCTCTCTACATTCTGGCTATTTCCCTTTTCTAAAATAAAATAAATTGGCGCGTCAGCGCCCCCAAATGTACCAAAAATGCATTGAGAGATAGGAAATGACCCAAAAAAAATCTGATTGTAGAATCATGAAATTTGGCGCAGAGGTAGATGGTGACAAGAGAAGTAAAAAATATTATTACGGCAACGCCGTCCGCCCAACCAAATGTCGGCCATATTGGTTCAAAAATGGCTAAGCATGACTCGGGAGTTTTTCCAAATGTCGTACTTTTACGAACTCCTCCCAGGGCGTTGGCTCTAAAAAGCTGAAATTGTGTGAAAATGCTACTGAGGAGTGGGACATCAAAAGTTATTAAATGACATTGACCCTGTCACGGTCTCTGTGCGGCGAAGCCACAAACTTTAGCAAGAATTTCAGAAATCTCCCAAATTTAACATTTCTGCCGTTTGCGCAGATAAAGTCAGAATTGCGTCAAATTAGAATCAGTTGTTAAACTCTTTGCCCTAAACCTACTTGAAGTGAAATAAATTAATTTGGAGCCACAGCGCCCCCTACAGATTTTATATGGAGGTTAAATGTTTAGTTTTGCGAAATTATATGAAATTTGACAAAACTCAATTTTGGCCCCATCAAAAAAGTCAATGACCCATGTCATAATTGTTATGTCGTTGCCGTAGCGATGACCAAAACCTCCCATGTTATTCCAATGGGGAAATCACCAGAACATGTTTACACTTTAGACTTTCACAAACTCCTCCCCCTCAGGGCGTCAGCCCTATTAACCTGAAATGTGGTGAGACTCATCTTCAGGACCATCAAAAGTTATTCACATTTTTATTCTAAGAGTCACGGTGTCTGTGCGGCAGAGCCGCACATTTTGCCAAGAATTCAAAATAAAATTGCTTTTTGATGTAAAACAAAGGGGAGAAGATGTGACAGCGTCACAGATTAAGTAGTAGATGTAATAAAAGGACAATTGGGGCGCGTTAGCCCCGCCCCCTCCTCTTGCGGCGTGGCGGCGGTGTGGCGAGGGCCGATCATTGCCGCTTGCGGCTATATTTATTCTTTATTATTGTTTGTGTTATGGATGAAACTTGACATTCTAATTTAGCACCAAAACGCTTGTGATTCCGGCTCTACTTTATATGAACTGGAGCTTCATCTGCCGTTACAAAGCAGAGGCAAAGACTTCAGTTGATTAAGTCCGGCGTAACAACATAATGAAGGTTTAGATGTTGTGGTTCGGAGTGCGTTAAGTCGTTATTAAGCCTGCTAATCATGCTTAGTAAACTATCTGTTCATTATGAGTTGGTTCTGCTCATTATTGCTTCTGAACAACTCCCGGCTCTAGAGGGCGCCACACGCAGCCGCACAGCGTCCAGACCAGCAGCACATTCTGATGCAGAAGCAGAAGCGAGAGAACCAACCGGAACATCTCATGCAAACAAGATGCAACGGTCATGTGCTTCACTGCTGCCAGCTGATTGGTGCAAAGCAGAGGCTGTATGCAAATGAGAATCAGCCTGAGCGGAATCTATGCAGGAACTAGAACCACACACGTGCCTGCGGTCTGAGGAACTAGAACCACACACACGCCTGAGGTCTGAGGAACTAGAACCACACACGCGCCTGCGGTCTGAGGAACTAGAACCACACACACGCCTGAGGTCTGAGGAACTAGAACCACACACACGCCTGAGGTCTGAGGAACTAGAACCACACACGCGCCTGAGATCTGAGGAACTAGAACCACACACACGCCTGAGGTCTGAGGAACTAGAACCACACCCGCGCCTGAGATCTGAGGAACTAGAACCACACACACGCCTGAGGTCTGAGGAACTAGAACCACTCACGTGCCCAAGGTCTGAGGAACTAGAACCACACACGTGCCAGAGGTCTGAGGAACTAGAACCACACCCGCGCCTCAGGTCTGAGGAACTAGAACCACACACGCGCCTGCGGTCTGAGGAACTAGAACCACACACACGCCTGAGGTCTGAGGAACTAGAACCACACACACGCCTGAGGTCTGAAGAACTAGAACCACACACGTGCCTGAGGTGTGAGGAACTAGAACCACACCCGCGCCTGAGGTCTGAAGAACTAGAAACCCACACGCGCCTGAGGTCTGAAGAACTAGAACCACACACGCGCCTGAGGTCTGAGGAACTAGAACCACACACACGCCTGAGGTCTGAGGAACTAGAACCACACACACACCTGAGGTCTGAGGAACTAGAACCACACACACGCCTGAGGTCTGAGGAACTAGAACCACACACACGCCTGATGTCTGAGGAACTAGAACCACACACACGCCTGAGGTCTGAGGAACTAGAACCACACACGCGCCTGCGGTCTGAGGAACTAGAACCACACACACGCCTGAGGTCTGAGGAACTAGAACCACACACACGCCTGAGATCTGAGGAACTAGGTTCTTACCCTGGGTTCTTTGCCGTGTTTGCCTCTCTGATGTTGGCTGAACTCGCTCTGGTCTTTCTGCATCAGATCCACGTTGTATTAAAACATGAAAAATAAAACACAGCATTAAAGTCGTCTCATTTTTCAATGTGAGAGAAACAAGAAAGAGAAGAATAACGACAGGTCAGGTGCACATTTACTCTGGGGGCCCCGGGTCAGGTGCACATTTACTCTGGGGGCCCCGGGTCAGGTGCACATTTACTCTGGGGGCCCCGGGTCAGGTGCACATTTACTCTGGGGGCCCCGGGTCAGGTGCACATTTACTCTGGGGGCCCCGGGTCAGGTGCACATTTACTCTGGGGGCCCCGGGTCAGGTGCACATTTACTCTGGGGGCCCCGGGTCAGGTGCACATTTACTCTGGGGGCCCCGGGTCAGGTGCACATTTACTCTGGGGGCCCCGGGTCAGGTGCACATTTACTCTGGGGGCCCCGGGTCAGGTGCACATTTACTCTGGGGGCCCCGGGTCAGGTGCACATTTACTCTGGGGGCCCCGGGTCAGGTGCACATTTACTCTGGGGGCCCCGGGTCAGGTGCACATTTACTCTCGGGGCCAACATCCTTCTAATTCGAGGGCGATTGCTTTACCACCGAGCCACATGTTTCAGTAAACCTTTAAAGAGAACCAAAAGGAAGTGAAGCGATCTCCGGATCCCGCGCGCTTGGCTCCGGATCCCGCGCGCTTGGCTCCGGATCCCGCGCGCTTGGCTCCGGATCCCGCGCGCTTGGCTCCGGATCTCGCGCGCTTGGCTCCGGATCCCGCGCGCTTGGCTCCGGATCCCGCGCGCTTGGCTCCGGATCCCGCGCGCTTGGCTCCGGATCCCGCGCGCTTGGCTCCGGATCCCGCGCGCTTGGCTCCGGATCCCGCGCGCTTGGCTCCGGATCCCGCGCGCTTGGCTCCGGATCCCGCGCGCTTGGCTCCGGATCCCGCGCGCTTGGCTCCGGATCGCAGAGTCAGAAATCCCTGTTCCAGCTTCTTTCAGGCTGATCGTGTGGAAAGAGCTAAACTCCATCTTTGATCAGATGTGACATGTTGGATGTGTAAACTGACCGGGAGAGCCGTGGCGTTGTCCAGGTAAACGCTCAACATCGCACACGCCAAACCGTCTCCAGTCTGAAACAACACACAGCGGTGAGGAGGTCTGAGGTCTGTCTGACTGGGGAAAGCCTTTCTCCTATGATGCTCCTGCAGCTTGGAACTCCATTCAGATGAAGATGAGATTGCGTGATCAGAGGAGACTCCATATTTGTGGGACATAGAATGAGCCTGGACACTTATCTCCGGAACATGCCTAAGAAACCCCCGAGAACCGGGCTAGCAATGCTACAGCTAAGCAGGCTAGCTCCATCGCTGCTCCTCCTGGATATTCGGGGATCTCCATAAACTTGACCAGATCTTGACCCTAAGTGACCTCTGGACAGTCCACAGGTTCCATCTAAGGTCAGGACTCTCCGGGTGGTTCACTTGGTCAGTCAGGGCCACATCTGTCTTTGTATTCTTATTTTCCTCCTGCAGAGCCCCCATAATCACTGGGTCTATCTCGCTCCGGGTCTCCTCCGGACCACAGTCTGATCTGGAGCAGAGTTTGTGGGTTTCTTAGACATGTTCCAGATGATTATCCGTCTGCTCCATGGAAATATGGAGTCTCCTCAGGTGAACTCGGAATAAAGACGGATAAATCAAAGAGATTCGACCGCAGCTCGCCAGACCTGACTGAGCCAGGCGGCCATCATCCCTAAAGTCCCCCTGAAGTCCCCCTGAAGTCCTCCTGAAGTCCTCCTGAAGTCCCCCTGAAGTCCGCCTGAAGTCCGCCTGAAGTCCGCCTGAAGTCCGCCTGAAGTCCGCCTGAAGTCCGCCTGAGGTCCGCTTGAGGTCCCCCTGAAGTCCCCCTGAAGTCCCCCGAAGTTCGCCTGAGGTCCGCCTGAGGTCCGCCTGAGGTCCCCCTGAAGTCCCCCTGAAGTCCCCCGAAGTTCGCCTGAAGTCCGCCTGAGGTCCTCCTGAAGTCCCCCTGAAGTCCCCCTGAAGTCCGCCTGAAGTCCGCCTGAAGTCCGCCTGAAGTCCGCCTGAAGTCCGCCTGAGGTCCGCCTGAGGTCCCCCTGAAGTCCCCCTGAAGTCCCCCGAAGTCCGCCTGAGGTCCGCCTGAGGTCCTCCTGAAGTCCCCCTGAGGTCCCCCTGAAGTCCCCCTGAAGTCCCCCGAAGTTCGCCTGAAGTCCGCCTGAGGTCCCCCTGAAGTCCCCCTGAAGTCCAACTGAGGTCCCTCTGAGGTCCCTCTGAGGTCCCCCTGAAGTCCGCCTGAAGTCCGCCTGAAGTCCCCCTGAAGTCCGCCTGAAGTCCGCCTGAGGTCCTCCTGAGGTCCTCCTGAAGTCCGCCTGAGATCCCCCTGAAGTCCGCCTGAAGTTTGTACCTCTTTGAGCAGATGTGGGTCGGTTTGAAGAGAAAGCCACTGCAGTTTGAGGTGAATCTCTCCAGACTGAGCCTGTTCAAGAGGGAACCACTGCAACACACAACACACAACACACACACACACACATGCACAAAACACACACACACAGTAAACACACACACAGTGAGCACACATCAGTAAACACACACAACACAACACACACAGTAAACACACACACAAACACACAGTAAACACAAACACACACACACACACACAGTAAACACACACATCAGTAAACACACACATCAGTAAACACACACAACACACACAGTAAACACACACATCAGTAAACACACACAACACACACAGTAAACACACACATCAGTAAACACACACAACACACACAGTAAACACACACACACACATACACACACACACAGTAAACACACACATCAGTAAACATACACACAAACACACAGTAAACACACACACACACACACAGTAAACACAAACACACACAGTAAACACACACACACACACAAACACACATCAGTAAACATAAACAATGGTCAGTGGTAAACAGTGTAAACAGAGTGTGTACCTGGTCCATCACTTTGCTCTTCTTCACTTCGCCCAGATCCAGATTGAACCTGAACTCACAGTGAAATCGCTCAAGTTCAGGAACATTCACTTCTGTTTCTTATAAAAGACTCAAATGAACATTTTAAACTCGATTCTCGACACTAATAATTCAAACTTTTTTTGTTGTTCAAGGTTTTTACACCTTAGACTTAAAAGTACTTTCTTTAATTAAACATTGTGGACGGATAAGAAAAGCTCACATTTGTTCTGTTGATGTTTTTACTAGTTTTAGTATCGATTCGTATCTGATATTTAATACTTCTGACAAACCTAATACAGAGCTCAACTGTAGCTGGTATGAACGTGCTGGTCCTCAGGAGTCAGACAGGGCTGTGCTTGGTCCCCGCTCTTTTATTACTTCCACAGCTACGACAGATCTACTTCTTACCGTCCGAGGGCGTCGTCTTTGTCCGTGTCCTCGTCGAACAGCTCCACCTCCAGCTCCTGCCCCGGAGCCTCGTGCACCACAAACTGAAGACCACAGGGGGCAGCACTGAGTCACAGCTGGAGAGAGGAGGAGAGCAGGAGGAGAGCAGGAGGAGAGCAGGAGGAGAGCAGGAGGAGAGCAGGAGAGGAGCAGGAGGAGAGCAGGAGGAGAGCAGGAGAGGAGCAGGAGGAGAGCAGGAGGAGAGCAAGAGGAGAGCAAGAGGAGAGCAGGAGGAGAGCAAGAGGAGAGCAGGAGGAGAGCAGGAGGAGAGCAGGAGGGGAGCAGGAGGAGAGCAGGAAGAGAGCAGGAGGAGAGCAGGAGGAGAGCAGGAGGAGAGCAGGAGGAGAGCAGGAGGAGAGCAGACCTAAATCAGGTCTAAACCAGGACTAAACCAGGACTAAACCAGGTCTAAACCAGGACTAAATCAGGTCTAAACCAGGACTAAACCAGGACTAAACCAGGACTAAACCAGGACTAAACCAGGTCTAAACCAGGACTAAACCAGGTCTAAACCAGGACTAAACCAGGACTAAACCAGGCCTAAACCAGGTCTAAACCAGGACTAAACCAGAACTAAACCAGAACTAAACCAGGACTAAACCAGGACTAAACCAGGACTAAACCAGGACTAAACCAGGACTAAACCAGGTCTAAACCAGGACTAAACCAGGTCTAAACCAGAACTAAACCAGGACTAAACCAGGACTAAACCAGGACTAAACCAGGACTAAACCAGGACTAAACCAGGTCTAAACCAGGACTAAACCAGGTCTAAACCAGGTCTAAACCAGGACTAAACCAGGTCTAAACCAGGACTAAAAAAAGGACTAAACCAGGACTACACAGGGTCTAAACCAGGACTAAACAGGGTCTAAACCAGGACTAAACCAGGTCTAAACCAGGTCTAAACCAGGACTAAACCAGGACTAAACCAGGACTAAACCAGGTCTAAACCAGGTCTAAACCAGGACTAAACCAGGACTAAACCAGGACTAAACCAGGACTAAACCAGGTCTAAACCAGGACTAAACCAGGTCTAAACCAGGACTAAACCAGGACTAAACCAGGTCTAAACCAGGACTAAACCAGGACTAAACCAGGTCTAAACCAGGACTAAACCAGGTCTAAACCAGGACTAAACCAGGACTAAACCAGGACTAAACCAGGACTAAACCAGGTCTAAACCAGGACTAAACCAGGACTAAACCAGGACTAAACCAGGCCTAAACCAGGACTAAACCAGGACTAAACCAGGACTAAACCAGGTCTAAACCAGGACTAAACCAGGTCTAAACCAGGCCTAAACCAGGACTAAACCAGGACTAAACCAGGACTAAACCAGGACTAAACCAAGACTAAACCAGGTCTAAACCAGGACTAAACCAGGACTAAACCAGGACTAAACCAAGACTAAACCAGGACTGACCTCGTAGACTTCGTTCCACTTCGGGTGCAGATTTTCCTTCACTGTTTTGCTCTTGAAGTTTCTGTTTCCGACTCTGAGTTTGGCGTAAGGATCTGACTTCCCTTTGACCAAACCCATCATGTACGTGTCTTTGGCCATGAGGTCCCGGGCCTCCAGCAGATGAACACGGACCACGCCCTGAGGAGGCGCAGGAGGAGCAGAGGGTCAAATAGAGGAACTACACCCTGAGGAGGAGCAGGAGGAGCAGAGGGTCAAATAGAGGAACTACACCCTGAGGAGGCGCAGGAGGAGCAGAGGGTCAAATAGAGGAACTACACCCTGAGGAGGCGCAGGAGGAGCAGAGGGTCAAATAGAGGAACTACACCCTGAGGAGGAGAAGAGGAGGAGGAGGAGCAGAGGAGGAGGAGCCTGACCCGGGGCATGGGGAACCTCATCTGGTCCACTTTGACCTGGTCGATGAGAGGGAAACACATGCGGTTTGGAAGGACCATGATGGAGGAGATGATGTCCATGATGGTGTCCTCAGACAGAGAACTGCAACCAACAAACACGACATGACAACCAGGCATTAACAAGGCTCAGCAAGTGTACCTGCAGGCTCAGCAAGTGTACCCGAAGGCTCAGCACGTGTACCCGAAGGCTCAGCACGTGTACCCGAAGGCTCAGCAAGTGTACCTGAAGGCTCAGCACGTGTACCTGAAGGCTCAGCACGTGTACCTGAAGGCTCAGCAAGTGTACCTGAAGGCTCAGCACGTGTACCTGAAGGCTAAGCACGTGTACCGGAAGGCTCAGCATGTGTACCTGAAGGCTCAGCACATGTACCTGAAGGCTCAGCACATGTACCTGAAGGCTCAGCACATGTACATGAAGGCTCAGCACGTGTACCTGAAGGCTCAGCACATGTACCTGAAGGCTCAGCACATGTACCTGAAGGCTCAGCACGTGTACCTGAAGGCTCAGCACGTGTACCTGAAGGCTCAGCACGTGTACCTGAAGGCTAAGCACGTGTACCGGAAGGCTCAGCATGTGTACCTGAAGGCTCAGCACATGTACCTGAAGGCTCAGCACATGTACCTGAAGGCTCAGCACATGTACATGAAGGCTCAGCACGTGTACCTGAAGGCTCAGCACATGTACCTGAAGGCTCAGCACGTGTACCTGAAGGCTAAGCACGTGTACTTGAAGGCTCAGCACATGTACCTGAAGGCTCAGCACGTGTACCTGAAGGCTCAGCACATGTACCTGAAGGCTCAGCACGTGTACCTGAAGGCTCAGCACGTGTACCTGAAGGCTCAGCACGTGTACCTGAAGGCTCAGCACGTGTACCTGAAGGCTCAGCACATGTACCTGAAGGCTCAGCACGTGTACCTGAAGGCTCAGCACGTGTACATGAAGGCTCAGCACATGTACCTGAAGGCTCAGCACATGTACCTGAAGGCTCAGCACATGTACCTGAAGGCTCAGCACGTGTACCTGAAGGCTCAGCACGTGTACCTGAAGGCTCAGCACGTGTACCTGAAGGCTCAGCACGTGTACCT
>NW_027315768.1:36894036-37024036 GCF_026437365.1 Eucyclogobius newberryi
TTAAGATTCATATTTGTGCATTTTGGTCCCATCACCCGGTCGTATCCTACAACGAGGACCCAAGGGCTCCAGAGGACAGGCTGCATGTAACCTGTATCCTACAACGAGGACCCAAGGGCTCCAGAGGACAGGCTGCATGTAACCTGTATCCTACAACGAGGACCCAAGGGCTCCAGAGGACAGGCTGCATGTAACCTGTATCCTACAACGAGGACCCAAGGGCTCCAGAGGACAGGCTGCATGTAACCTGTATCCTACAACGAGGACCCAAGGGCTCCAGAGGACAGGCTGCATGTAACCTGTATCCTACAACGAGGACCCAAGGGCTCCAGAGGACAGGCTGCATGTAACCTGTATCCTACAACGAGGACCCAAGGGCTCCAGAGGACAGGCTGCATGTAACCTGTATCCTACAACGAGGACCCAAGGGCTCCAGAGGACAGGCTGCAAGTAACCTGTATCCTACAACGAGGACCCAAGGGCTCAAGAGGAGGACACGCTGCATGTAACCTGTATCCTACAACGAGGACCCAAGGGCTCCAGAGGACAGGCTGCATGTAACCTGTATCCTACAACGAGGACCCAAGGGCTCCAGAGGACAGGCTGCAAGTAACCTGTATCCTACAACGAGGACCCAAGGGCTCAAGAGGAGGACACGCTGCATGTAACCTGTATCCTACAACGAGGACCCAAGGGCTCCAGAGGAGGACACGCTGCATGTAACCTGTATCCTACAACGAGGACCCAAGTGCTCGAGAGGAGGACACGCTGCATGTAACCTGTATCCTACAACGAGGACCCAAGGGCTCAAGAGGAGGACACGCTGCATGTAACCTGTATCCTACAACGAGGACCCAAGGGCTCCAGAGGACAGGCTGCATGTAACCTGTATCCTACAACGAGGACCCAAGGGCTCCAGAGGACAGGCTGCATGTAACCTGTATCCTACAACGAGGACCCAAGGGCTCAAGAGGAGGACACGCTGCATGTAACCTGTATCCTACAACGAGGACCCAAGGGCTCCAGAGGAGGACACGCTGCATGTAACCTGTATCCTACAACGAGGACCCAAGGGCTCCAGAGGAGGACACGCTGCATGTAACCTGTATCCTACAACGAGGACCCAAGTGCTCGAGAGGAGGACACGCTGCATGTAACCTGTATCTGAAGCTGGTTTGGGGTCTAAACCAGGACTCGTAACACGTTTTGTAAAGACACATGTTCTTCTGGGCCAGATCATTGAACCCGAGACGCCAGACGTGACCTAATGACCTAATGACCTAATGACCTAGTGACCTAGTGACCTAGTGACCTAGTGACCTAGTGACCTAGTGACCTGGTGACCTAGTGACCTAGTGACCTAGTGACCTGTCAGTCGTCCAGCAGCAGTACCTTATTGACCCAGTCCACTTTCTCCACCTCCGGGAAATGAACCTAAAACACAACAACACGAGCCATCACGTTTAGAACACACACACATGTTTAGAACACGCACGTTTAGAACACGCCCGTTTAGAACACACAATTTAGAACACGCACCCGTTTAGAACATGCCACGTTTAGAAAATGCACGTTTAGAACACACATGTTTAGAACACACATGTTTAGAACACACATGTTTAGAACACAAACACACGTTTAGAACAAGCACGTTTAGAACAAGCACGTTTAGAACACACACACGTTTAGAACACACACACGTTTAGAACACACACACGTTTAGAACACACATGCTTAGAACACGAACATTTAGAACACACACGTTTAGAACACACATGTTTAGAACACACGTTTAGAACAAGCACGTTTAGAACACACACGTTTAGAACACACACGTTTAGAACACACATGTTTAGAACACACGTTTAGAACAAGCACGTTTAGAACACACACGTTTAGAACACGCATGCTTAGAACACGAACATTTAGAACACGCACGTTTAGAACACACACACGTTTAGAACACACACACGTTTAGAACACACACGTTTAGAACACACACGTTTAGAACACACACACAAGCACGCTTAGAACACGCACATTTAGAACACGCACGTTTAGAACACACACACGCACGCACGCTTAGAACACGCACATTTTGAACACGAACATTTAGAACACACACACGTTTAGAACACACGCACGTTTAGAACACACACACGTTTAGAACACGCATGTTTAGAACACGCACGTTTAGAACACGCACGTTTAGAACACGCACACGTTTAGAACATGCCACGTTTAGAACATGCCACGTTTAGAACATGCCATGTTTAGAACATGCCACGTTTAGAACACGCACGTTTAGAACACACACACACACACACACACACACACACACACATACATGTTTAGAACAAGCACGTTTAGAACAAACACGTTTAGAACACACATGTTTAGAACACATGTTTAGAACACATACACACGTTTAGAACACACACGTTTAGAACATACACGTTTAGAAAACAAACACAAGCACGCTTAGAACACGAACATTTAGAACACGCACGTTTAGAACACACACACACATACATGTTTAGAACAAACACGTTTAGAACACACATGTTTAGAACACATGTTTAGAACACACGCACGTTTAGAACACACACGTTTAGAACACACACGTTTAGAACACACACGTTTAGAACACTCACCCGTTTAGAACATGCCACGTTTAGAACATGCCATGTTTAGAACATGCCACGTTTAGAACACGCACGTTTAGAACACACACACACACACACACACACATACATGTTTAGAACAAGCACGTTTAGAACAAACACGTTTAGAACACACATGTTTAGAACACATGTTTAGAACACACACACACGTTTAGAACACACACGTTTAGAACATACACGTTTAGAAAACAAACACAAGCACGCTTAGAACACGAACATTTAGAACACGCACGTTTAGAACACACACACACACACACACATACATGTTTAGAACAAGCAGGTTTAGAACACACACGTTTAGAACACACACGTTTAGAACACGCACGTTTAGAACACACACGTTCAGAACACACACACACACACACACACACACATACATGTTTAGAACAAGCACGTTTAGAACACACAATTTAGAACACGCACCCGTTTAGAACATGCCACGTTTAGAACACGCACGTTTAGAACACAAACGTTTAGAACACAAACGTTTAGAACACACATGTTTAGAACACACACACACACATACATGTTTAGAACAAGCACGTTTAGAACACACACGTTTAGAACACACACACGTTTAGAACACACTCACGTTTAGAACACACTCACGTTTAGAACACACTCACGTTTAGAACACACGCACGTTTAGAACACGCACGTTTAGAACACGCACGTTTAGAACACGCACGTTTAAAACACTCACGTTTAAAACACTCACGTTTAACACACTCACGTTTAGAACACACTCACGTTTAGAACACACTCACGTTTAGAACACACGCACGTTTAGAACACACTCACGTTTAGAACACACGCACGTTTAGAACACGCACGTTTAGAACACGCACGTTTAGAACACGCACGTTTAGAACACACATGTTTAGAACACATGTTTAGAACACATACACACGTTTAGAACACACACGTTTAGAACATACACGTTTAGAAAACAAACACAAGCACGCTTAGAACACGAACATTTAGAAAACGCACGTTTAGAACACACACACACATACATGTTTAGAACAAACACGTTTAGAACACACATGTTTAGAACACATGTTTAGAACACACGCACGTTTAGAACACACACGTTTAGAACACACACGTTTAGAACACACACGTTTAGAACACTCACCCGTTTAGAACATGCCACGTTTAGAACATGCCATGTTTAGAACATGCCACGTTTAGAACACGCACGTTTAGAACACACACACACACACACACATACATGTTTAGAACAAGCACGTTTAGAACAAACACGTTTAGAACACACATGTTTAGAACACATGTTTAGAACACACACACACGTTTAGAACACACACGTTTAGAACATACACGTTTAGAAAACAAACACAAGCACGCTTAGAACACGAACATTTAGAACACGCACGTTTAGAACACACACACACACACACACACACACACATACATGTTTAGAACAAGCAGGTTTAGAACACACACGTTTAGAACACACACGTTTAGAACACGCACGTTTAGAACACACACGTTCAGAACACACACACACACACATACATGTTTAGAACAAGCACGTTTAGAACACACAATTTAGAACACGCACCCGTTTAGAACATGCCACGTTTAGAACACGCACGTTTAGAACACAAACGTTTAGAACACAAACGTTTAGAACACACATGTTTAGAACACACACACACACATACATGTTTAGAACAAGCACGTTTAGAACACACACGTTTAGAACACACACACGTTTAGAACACACACACGTTTAGAACACACTCACGTTTAGAACACACTCACGTTTAGAACACACGCACGTTTAGAACACGCACGTTTAGAACACGCACGTTTAGAACACGCACGTTTAAAACACTCACGTTTAAAACACTCACGTTTAACACACTCACGTTTAGAACACACTCACGTTTAGAACACACGCACGTTTAGAACACGCACGTTTAGAACACGCACGTTTAGAACACGCACGTTTAGAACACGCACGTTTAGAACACTCACGTTTAGAACACTCACGTTTAGAACACTCACGTTTAGAACACTCACGTTTAGAACACGCACGTTTAGAACACGCACGTTTAGAACACGCACGTTTAGAACACACACGTTTAGAACACACACGTTTAGAACACACACGTTTAGAACACACATGTTTAGAACACACATGTTTAGAACACACACGTTTAGAACACACACGTTTAGAACACACACGTTTAGAACACACATGTTTAGAACACACATGTTTAGAACACACACGTTTAGAACACACACGTTTAGAACACAAACACAAGCATGCTTAGAACACGAACATTTAGAACAAGCACGTTTAGAACACACACGTTTAGAACACACACGTTTAGTACACAAACACAAGCACGCTTAGAACACGCACATTTAGAACACGCACGTTTAGAACACACACACGCACGCTTAGAACACACGCACGTTTAGAACACACACACAAGCACGCTTAGAACACGCACATTTAGAACACGCACGTTTAGAACACACACACGCACGCTTAGAACACGCGCGTTTAGAACACGCACGTTTAGAACACGCACGTTTAGAACACGCACGTTTAGAACACGCACGTTTAGAACACGCACGTTTAGAACACGCGCACGTTTAGAACACGCGCACGTTTAGAACACGCACGTTTAGAACACGCACGTTTAGAACACGCACGTTTAGAACACAAACACAAGCACGCTTAGAACACGAACATTCAGAACACGCACGTTTAGAACACACGCACGTTTAGAACACGCACGTTTAGAACAAACACACAAGCACGCTTAGAACAGGCGCGTTTAGAACACGGGCGTTTAGAACACGGGCGTTTAGAACACGCAGGTTTAGAACACACGCACGTTTAGAACACACGCACGTTTAGAACACACTCACGTTTAGAACACACTCACGTTTAGAACACACACGTTTAGAACACACACGTTTAGAACACACACGTTTAGAACACACGCACGTGTAGAACACACGCACGTGTAGAACACGCACGTTTAGAACATGCACGTTTAGAACACGCACGTTTAGAACACACGCACGTTTAGAACACACGCACGTTTAGAACACACGCATGTTTAGAACACACGCACGTTTAGAACACACACACGTTTAGAACACACACACGTTTAGAACACTCACGTTTAGAACACACGCACGTTTAGAACACGCACGTTTAGAACACACGCACGTTTAGAACACGCACGTTTAGAACACGCACACGTTTAGAACATGCCACGTTTAGAACATGCCACGTTTAGAACATGCCATGTTTAGAACATGCCATGTTTAGAACACGCACGTTTAGAACACACACACACACACACACACACACACACACATACATGTTTAGAACAAGCACGTTTAGAACAAACACGTTTAGAACACACATGTTTAGAACACATGTTTAGAACACATACACACGTTTAGAACACACACGTTTAGAACATACACGTTTAGAAAACAAACACAAGCACGCTTAGAACACGAACACACATACATGTTTAGAACAAACACGTTTAGAACACACATGTTTAGAACACATGTTTAGAACACACGCACGTTTAGAACACACACGTTTAGAACACACACGTTTAGAACACACACGTTTAGAACACTCACCCGTTTAGAACATGCCACGTTTAGAACATGCCATGTTTAGAACATGCCACGTTTAGAACACGCACGTTTAGAACACACACACACACACACACACACATACATGTTTAGAACAAGCACGTTTAGAACAAACACGTTTAGAACACACATGTTTAGAACACATGTTTAGAACACACACACACGTTTAGAACACACACGTTTAGAACATACACGTTTAGAAAACAAACACAAGCACGCTTAGAACACGAACATTTAGAACACACACGTTTAGAACACGCACGTTTAGAACACACACGTTCAGAACACACACACACACACACACACACACATACATGTTTAGAACAAGCACGTTTAGAACACACAATTTAGAACACGCACCCGTTTAGAACATGCCACGTTTAGAACACGCACGTTTAGAACACAAACGTTTAGAACACAAACGTTTAGAACACACATGTTTAGAACACACACACACACATACATGTTTAGAACAAGCACGTTTAGAACACACACGTTTAGAACACACACACGTTTAGAACACACTCACGTTTAGAACACACTCACGTTTAGAACACACGCACGTTTAGAACACGCACGTTTAGAACACGCACGTTTAGAACACGCACGTTTAGAACACGCACGTTTAGAACACGCACTTTAAAACACTCACGTTTAAAACACTCACGTTTAAAACACTCACGTTTAAAACACTCACGTTTAGAACACACTCACGTTTAGAACACACTCACGTTTAGAACACACTCACGTTTAGAACACACGCACGTTTAGAACACACGCACGTTTAGAACACGCACGTTTAGAACACTCACGTTTAGAACACTCACGTTTAGAACACTCACGTTTAGAACACTCACGTTTAGAACACTCACGTTTAGAACACTCACGTTTAGAACACGCACGTTTAGAACACGCACGTTTAGAACACGCACGTTTAGAACACGCACGTTTAGAACACACACGTTTAGAACACACACGTTTAGAACACACACGTTTAGAACACACACATTTAGAACACACACGTTTAGAACACACACGTTTAGAACACACACGTTTAGAACACACACGTTTAGAACACACACGTTTAGAACACACATGTTTAGAACACACATGTTTAGAACACACACGTTTAGAACACACACGTTTAGAACACAAACACAAGCATGCTTAGAACACGAACATTTAGAACAAGCACGTTTAGAACACACACGTTTAGAACACACACGTTTAGTACACAAACACAAGCACGCTTAGAACACGCACATTTAGAACACGCACGTTTAGAACACACACACGCACGCTTAGAACACACGCACGTTTAGAACACACACACAAGCACGCTTAGAACACGCACATTTAGAACACGCACGTTTAGAACACACACACGCACGCTTAGAACACGCGCGTTTAGAACACGCACGTTTAGAACATGCACGTTTAGAACACGCACGTTTAGAACACGCACGTTTAGAACACGCACGTTTAGAACACGCACGTTTAGAACACGCGCACGTTTAGAACACGCGCACGTTTAGAACACGCACGTTTAGAACACGCACGTTTAGAACACGCACGTTTAGAACACAAACACAAGCACGCTTAGAACACGAACATTCAGAACACGCACGTTTAGAACACACGCACGTTTAGAACACGCACGTTTAGAACAAACACACAAGCACGCTTAGAACAGGCGCGTTTAGAACACGGGCGTTTAGAACACGGGCGTTTAGAACACGGGCGTTTAGAACACGCAGGTTTAGAACACACGCACGTTTAGAACACACGCACGTTTAGAACACACTCACGTTTAGAACACTCACGTTTAGAACACACACGTTTAGAACACACACGTTTAGAACACACACGTTTAGAACACACGCACGTGTAGAACACACGCACGTGTAGAACACGCACGTTTAGAACACGCACGTTTAGAACGCACTCACGTTTAGAACACACGCACGTTTAGAACACACGCATGTTTAGAACACACGCACGTTTAGAACACACACACGTTTAGAACACACACACGTTTAGAACACTCACGTTTAGAACACACGCACGTTTAGAACACGCACGTTTAGAACACACGCACGTTTAGAACACGCACGTTTAGAACACACACACAAGCACGCTTAGAACACGCACATTTAGAACACGCACGTTTAGAACACGCACGTTTAGAACACACACACGCACGCTTAGAACACGCGCGTTTAGAACACACGCGCGTTTAGAACACACGCACGTTTAGAACACGCACGTTTAGAACACGCGCGTTTAGAACACGCGCGTTTAGAACACGCACGTTTAGAACACGCACGTTTAGAACACGCACGTTTAGAACACGCACGTTTAGAACACACACACAAGCATGCTTAGAACACGAACATTTAGAACACGCACGTTTAGAACACACGCACGTTTAGAACACGCACGTTTAGAACAAACACACAAGCACGCTTAGAACAAGCGCGTTTAGAACACGGGCGTTTAGAACACGCACGTTTAGAACACGCACGTTTAGAACAAGCACGTTTAGAACACACACACAAGCATGCTTAGAACACGAACATTCAGAACACGCACGTTTAGAACACACGCACGTTTAGAACACGAACATTCAGAACACGCACGTTTAGAACACACGCACGTTTAGAACACGCACGTTTAGAACAAACACACAAGCACGCTTAGAACACGCGCGTTTAGAACACGGGCGTTTAGAACACGGGCGTTTAGAACACGGGCGTTTAGAACACGGGCGTTTAGCACACGGGCGTTTAGAACACGGGCGTTTAGAACACGGGCGTTTAGAACACGCGCGTTTAGAACACGCGCGTTTAGAACACACGCGCGTTTAGAACACACGCACGTTTAGAACACACGCACGTTTAGAACAAACACACAAGCACGCTTAGAACACGCGCGTTTAGAACACGGGCGTTTAGAACACGCACGTTTAGAACACACGCACGTTTAGAACACGCACGTTTAGAACAAACACACAAGCACGCTTAGAACACGCGCGTTTAGAACACGCGCGTTTAGAACACGGGCGTTTAGAACACGCGCGTTTAGAACACACGCACGTTTAGAACACACGCACGTTTAGAACACACGCACGTTTAAAACACTCGCACGTTTAGAACACACACGTTTAGAACACACACGTTTAGAACACACACGTTTAGAACACACACGTTTAGAACACACACGTTTAGAACACACACGTTTAGAACACTCACGTTTAGAACACACGCACGTTTAGAACACGCACGTTTAGAACACGCACGTTTAGAACACGCACGTTTAGAACACGCACGTTTAGAACACGCACGTTTAGAACACGCACGTTTAGAACACGCACGTTTAGAACACACTCACGTTTAGAACACACGCACGTTTAGAACACGCACGTTTAGAACACACACACGTTTAGAACACTCACGTTTAGAACACACGCACGTTTAGAACACACGCACGTTTAGAACACACGCACGTTTAGAACACGCACGTTTAGAACACGCACGTTTAGAACACACGCACGTTTAGAACACACGCACGTTTAGAACACGCACGTTTAGAACACAGTCACGTTTAGAACACACGCACGTTTAGAACACTCACGTTTAGAACACTCACGTTTAGAACACTCACGTTTAGAACACACTCACGTTTAGAACACACGCGTTTAGAACACACGCACGTTTAGAACACACGCACGTTTAGAACACACGCACGTTTAGAACACTCACGTTTAGAACACACGCACGTTTAGAACACTCACGTTTAGAACACACGCGTTTAGAACACACACGTTTAGAATCCTTCTGCAAATCGGTGATAAAAAGACCTCACGATTCAATGATATCACCATTTTGTGACACGTGCGATAATCGATGTGTGTTGCACTCGATGTTGTACGATCACTATAATTTAAAGAAGTTAATACATTTTAACAACTTTTTTCTTTGTTAAACCACGAACAGAAAATGAAATACACCCAATTGTTTTATTTGTTTTGTGTAAATAAGTTTTGATACTGTATCACAATATTTCCATATTTGGCCCAGACTGACGGTGAAACAAACATAAAACTGCTTATAATGCTTTTTTATTTACATTATAATCAAAGTCAGAGTTAGAGCCGTCACTAACGATTATTAGGCCCGAACGCCACAAGCTGCGAGAGGCCTATTAGTCCCGTAAGGCCGTGCGAAGCACGGCTGCGAAAGTGCGCACGAAATCGAGCGCGAAGCGCTCACCCCCTTTCCAAACACTCACTAACACTCCTCCCTCACGCACGCCCCGTGCATACTAATTAGTAGTAGGAAAATGGAACATTACCGTTGTAAACGGGCGAAGCCCGTGCAAAAGTTCGCACTAAACGAGCACTTTACATTGGGATGACGATTGCTTGCGGTCGTCATCCCCTTATAAAGCACTCATTTGCGCTAAGTAGCTCACAAATACGTTCCCCATCTCCTGCATGTTCCGTTCATATAAACATGTAATGCAAAAATTGAACATTATTACTGTTTAAAGGGCCAAAAACACAAAGTGGGCGGAGCCCACTCAAAATTAACGAAAGTACCCGTCAGTGACCAGGGACCCACACCATGAGGTAGGAAAGCGCGAGCGCTTTCCGAAAATGTATAGTTTATGATATTTGAAAAATGGGAAACATTGTTTTCGCATCGGAATATTATTCTTTCTTTCTTCCTTCTCGGGACACGCCCCCTATTTTTCACCCAGTGAACATTGACGAAAAGTCACAAAAATTTGCACACCTCTAAAAATCGTGCCTCTCTACATTCTGGCTATTTCCCTTTTCTAAAATAAAATAAATTGGCATTTAGTTAATCAGTTGTTAAACTCTTTGCCCTAAACCTACTTGAAGTGAAATAAATTAATTTGGAGCCACAGCGCCCCCTACAGATTTTATATGGAGGTTAAATGTTTAGTTTTGCGAAATTATATGAAATTTGGCACAAAACTCAATTTTGGCCCCATCAAAAAAGTCAATGACTCATGTCATAATTGTTACGGCGTTGCCGTAGCGATGACCAAAACCTCCCATGTTATTCCAATGGGGAAATCGCCAGAACATGTTTACACTTTAGACTTTCACAAACTCCTCCCCCTCAGGGCGTCAGCCCTATTAACCTGAAATGTGGTGAGACTCATCTTCAGGACCATCAAAAGTTATTCACATTTTTATTCTAAGAGTCACGGTGTCTGTGCGGCAGAGCCGCACATTTTGCCAAGAATTCAAAATAAAATTGCTTTTTGATGTAAAACAAAGGGGAGAAGATGTGACAGCGTCACAGATTCAGCAGTAGATGTAATAAAAGGACAATTGGGGCGCGTCAGCGCCCCCTCCTCTTGCGGCGTGGCGGCGGCGTGGCGAGGGCCGATCATTGCCGCTTGCGGCTATATTTTTACTATTCTAATTGTATATTTAGACTTTTTAAATAGATTGTCAGCCAAAATAAAGCTTGAAATATTGTTAATGAAGGCTTTTAGATAGATATATTTATGAATGCAGTGTATTATTCATGAAAATATAAAATCATTTAGTATTTGGGGGTTTTATGTAGTGCTGCGCGCTGGAGTCTGAGCACTCCTTGTTGCAGCTTCATTGTGAAAGTATTCAAGTACTCGTGACATGATCAAATATCAGACAACACATTTAACTCGACGCCAGTTCAACCTGTTTATGCAAATGAGCCGTCGTCACCATGGCAACGGCTCAGACCTGGGCAGGAGCTATGACTCAGACCTGGTTCACTTTAAAGTCCGCCCGAAACGCAACGATTATTTTAGAGGTCGACGAGTTAAACGAGTATTTCTATTGAACATTGAGACTTTTTAAATACATTAAGAACCAAACAAAGGTGTAAATCTGAGAATATTTATGAATTAATGACACAAACTCACTCTGTAATGACACAAACACAGGACACTGACTGGACACACACAGGACACAGACTGGACACAGACTGGACACAGACTGGACACAGACTGGACTGGACACAGACTGGACTGAACACAGACTGGACACAGACTGGACACAGACTGGACTGGACACAGACTGGACACAGACTGGACACAGACTGGACTGGACACAGACTGGACTGAACACAGACTGGACACAGACTGGACACAGACTGGACTGGACACAGACTGGACTGGACACAGACTGGACACAGACTGGACACAGACTGGACACAGACTGGACTGAACACAGACTGGACTGAACACAGACTGGACACAGACTGGACACAGACTGGACTGGACACAGACTGGACACAGACTGGACACAGACTGGACACAGACTGGACTGGACACAGACTGGACTGAACACAGACTGGACACAGACTGGACACAGACTGGACTGGACACAGACTGGACTGGACACAGACTGGACACAGACTGGACACAGACTGGACACAGACTGGACTGAACACAGACTGGACACAGACTGGACACAGACTGGACTGAACACAGACTGGACACAGACTGGACACAGACTGGACTGAACACAGACTGGACACAGACTGGACACAGACTGGACTGGACACAGACTGGACTGAACACAGACTGGACACAGACTGGACACAGACTGGACTGGACACAGACTGGACTGGACACAGACTGGACACAGACTGGACACAGACTGGACACAGACTGGACTGAACACAGACTGGACACAGACTGGACACAGACTGGACACAGACTGGACACTGACCCAGGACGCGTGCTGGAGCGCGCTCTGCAGCTCCTTGTGGATGACCCTGGTCTCGTTGTCCTGCAGCTCCAGCGCGCAGTCGATCCGCGCTTCTTTCCACTGCCGGTTCTTGGTCCACCAGGTGAGCAGCAGCATGACCAGCAGCAGCCAGCTCACGCTCAGGCCCAGAGAGCCCGTCAGGTACACGGGGTAGAGCAGCAGCACGCTCCGGCCCAGGTACAGCAGGAACTCCATCAGGACGCGGTTCACTGTGGACGGCTTCAGCGCACCGTCCTCCTCCGCCAGCTCTGCCCCGGCGGAGGAGGAGGACAGCGGCGGCGGAGAGGAGGACATACCGCGGGTCTGAGAGCGCGGAGAGCCGGGGACAGAGAGCCTGGAGAGCCGGGGACAGAGAGCCTGGAGAGCCGGGGACAGAGAGCCTGGAGAGCCGGGGACAGAGAGCCTGGAGCCGGGGGAAACTGCGCAGAGAAGCGGCGGAGGCTCCAAAACTTCCGTGTTTGTTTGGGACGCACCTGCGGCGAGGGCGGGGCTTTAGGGGCGGGGCAGCGCATTCCACAGCCCAGGAGTGACGTCACTGAACGCCAGAGAAAGCCTGTTTAGAATAGGCAGTGGCTGCAGAGCCGCGGCGCGGTCAAATGGCCGAGCAGTTTCAGCAACCGCGGCACTGCCATATAGCCTCATGGCTAACCCTAACCCTAACCTTAACCTTTACCCTAACCTTTACCCTAACCTTTACCCTGACCCTAACCTTTACCCTAACCTTTACCCTAACCTTTACCCTGACCCTAACCTTTACCCTAACCTTTACCCTAACCTTTACCCTGACCCTAACCTTTACCCTGACCCTAACCTTTACCCTAACCCTAACCCTAACCTTTACCCTGACCCTAACCTTTACCCTAACCTTTACCCTAACCCTAACCTTTACCCTGACCCTAACCTTTACCCTGACCCTAACCTTTACCCTAACCTTTACCCTAACCCTAACCTTTACCCTGACCCTAACCTTTACCCTGACCCTAACCTTTACCCTAACCCTAACCTTTACCCTGACCCTAACCTTTACCCTAACCTTTACCCTGACCCTAACCTTTACCCTGACCCTAACCTTTACCCTAACCTTTACCCTGACCCTAACCTTTACCCTGACCCTAACCTTTACCCTAACCTTTACCCTGACCCTAACCTTTACCCTAACCTTTACCCTGACCCTAACCTTTACCCTGACCCTAACCCTAACCTTTACCCTGACCCTAACCTTTACCCTAACCTTTACCCTGACCCTAACCTTTACCCTGACCCTAACCTTTACCCTGACCCTAGCCTTTACCCTAACCCTAACCTTTACTCTGACCCTAACCCTAACCCTGACCTTTACCCTGACCCCGACCCTAACCTTTACCCTGACCCTAACCTTTACCCTGACCCTAACCCTAACCTTTACCCTGACCCTAGCCTTTACCCTAACCCTAACCCTGACCTTTACCCTGACCCTAACCCTGACCCTAACCTTTACCCTAACCCTAACCTTTACCCTAACCCTAACCTTTACCCTAACCCTAACCCTGACCCGGCGTGGTCTAAAATGGCGCGGTCAAATAGCGCAGCAGTTTCGTCCGCGGCTCTGTAGACACGCCCTTATAATATATAATGTTTTATGTAATATATATCATATGTAATATATAATGTATAATACACTATATATTATGTGTAATATATAATGTATAACATATTATATATAATATATAATGTATAATAGTATGTAATATACAATGTATGTATGTATATTGTATAATATATGATGTATGATATATAATATATAATGTACACACATACAGGTTTTTGTGGTAGTCAAAACGTCCTACTTTGATACTTCAAGTCCTCCTTAATTTATATATATATTAGTTTTATGAACTTTTAATCATGTTTTAACACATGGAAGTCACAACTATTTGAGATTTGGGTCTGGACATTTCTGGTTTGATCAAATATAATAGAACTTCATCTGCAGCGATTTTATGTTCCGTCCCATCAATTGTCACACCATGAATTGTTTTTGATTGTTAATTAATATAAAGCAAACAGGAGGAGAGACCAGACACAGCCCTGTCTGATCCCTCTGTCCAGAGTGAGGATCTGTCACATGACCATCGTAAACAGTCCCAATATGTTGTATCAGTAAATCAATGAGTTTGGATTTTAAACAGGTTTAGCTCAAATGGAGTTTGGTTAAGAGGCTTTTAGTTTTTTTTCAAAGCGTGATGTTTCCACCTCCTGCTTCACGGTAGGGGTGGTGTTCATGGGGTGGTGTTCATGGGGTGGTGTTCATGGGGTGGTGTTCATGGGATGGTGTTCATGGGGTGGTGTTCATGGGGTGGTGTTCATGGTGTTCATGGTGTTCATGGGGTGGTGTTCATGGGGTGGTGTTCATGGTGTTCATGGTGTTCATGGGGTGGTGTTCATGGGGTGGTGTTCATGGTGTTCATGGTGTTCATGGGGTGGTGTTCATGGTGTTCATGGTGTTCATGGGGTGGTGTTCATGGGATGGTGTTCGTGGTGTTCATGGGGTGGTGTTCATGGGATGGTGTTCGTGGTGTTCATGGGATGGTGTTCGTGGTGTTCATGGGGTGGTGTTCATGGGATGGTGTTCATGGTGTTCTTGGGGTGGTGTTCATGGGATGGTGTTCGTGGTGTTCATGGGGTGGTGTTCATGGGGTGGTGTTCATGGGATGGTGTTCGTGATGTTCATGGGGTGGTGTTCATGGGGTGGTGTTCATGGGGTGGTGTTCTTGGGTTGGTGTTCTTGGTGTGGTGTTCATGGGGTGGTGTTCTTTGGATGGTGTTCATGGGATGGTGTTCGTCGTGTTCATGGGGTGGTGTTCATGGGGTGGTGTGGGGTGGTGTTCTTGGGGTGGTGTTCTTGGTGTGGTGTTCATGGGGTGGTGTTCTTGGTGTGGTGTTCATGGGGTGGTGTTCTTGGGGTGGTGTTCTTGGGATGGTGTTCTTGGGATGGTGTTCTTGGATCTTGGGATGGTGTTCATGGGGTGGTGTTCATGGGGTGGTGTTCTTGGGGTGGTGTTCTTGGTGTGGTGTTCTTGGGATGGTGTTCTTGGATCTTGGGATGGTGTTCATGGGGTGGTGTTCTTGGGATGGTGTGGGGTGGTGTTCTTGGGGTGGTGTTCTTGGGGTGGTGTTCTTGGGGTGGTGTTCTTGGGGTGGTGTTCTTGGGATGGTGTTCTTGGGGTGGTGTTCTTGGGATGGTTTTCTTGGGGTGGTGTTCTTGGGGTGGTGTTCATGGGGTGGTGTTCTTGGGATGGTGTTCATGGGGTGGTGTTCATGGGGTGGTGTTCTTGGGATGGTGTTCTTGGGGTGGTGTTCTTGGATCTTGGGATGGTGTTCATGGGGTGGTGTTCTTGGGATGGTGTTCTTGGGGTGGTGTTCTTGGGGTGGTGTTCTTGGGATGGTGTTCATGGGGTGGTGTTCTTGGGATGGTGTTCTTGGGGTGGTGTTCATGGGATGGTGTTCTTGGGATGGTGTTCTTGGGGTGGTGTTCTTGGGATGGTGTTCTTGGGGTGGTGTTCTTGGGATGGTGTTCTTGGGATGGTGTTCTTGGGGTGGTGTTCTTGGGATGGTGTTCTTGGGATGGTGTTCTTGGGGTGGTGTTCTTGGGATGGTGTTCTTGGGATGGTGTTCTTGGGGTGGTGTTATTGGGATGGTGTTCTTGGGGTGGTGTTCTTGGGGTGGTGTTCTTGGGATGGTGTTCTTGGGGTGGTGTTCTTGGGGTGGTGTTCTTGGGATGGTGTTCTTGGGATGGTGTCCTTGGGGTGGTGTTCTTGGGGTGGTGTTCTTGGGGTGGTGTTCTTGGGGTGGTGTTCTTGGGATGGTGTTCTTGGGGTGGTGTTCTTGGGATGGTGTTCTTGGGGTGGTGTTCTTGGGGTGGTGTTCTTGGGATGGTGTTCTTGGGGTGGTGTTCATGGGGTGGTGTTCTTGGGATGGTGTTCTTGGGATGGTGTTCTTGGGATGGTGTTCATGGGGTGGTGTTCTTGGGATGGTGTTCTTGGGGTGGTGTTCTTGGATCTTGGGATGGTGTTCATGGGGTGGTGTTCTTGGGATGGTGTGGGGTGGTGTTCTTGGGGTGGTGTTCTTGGGATGGTGTTCTTGGGGTGGTGTTCTTGGGGTGGTGTTCTTGGGATGGTGTTCATGGGGTGGTGTTCTTGGGATGGTGTTCTTGGGGTGGTGTTCATGGGATGGTGTTCTTGGGGTGGTGTTCTTGGGATGGTGTTCTTGGGGTGGTGTTCTTGGGATGGTGTTCTTGGGATGGTGTTCTTGGGGTGGTGTTCTTGGGATGGTGTTCTTGGGATGGTGTTCTTGGGGTGGTGTTCTTGGGATGGTGTTCTTGGGATGGTGTTCTTGGGGTGGTGTTCTTGGGATGGTGTTCTTGGGGTGGTGTTCTTGGGGTGGTGTTCTTGGGATGGTGTTCTTGGGATGGTGTCCTTGGGGTGGTGTTCTTGGGGTGGTGTTCATGGGGTGGTGTTCTTGGGGTGGTGTTCTTGGGGTGGTGTTCTTGGGATGGTGTTCTTGGGGTGGTGTTCTTGGGATGGTGTTCTTGGGGTGGTGTTCTTGGGGTGGTGTTCTTGGGATGGTGTTCTTGGGGTGGTGTTCATGGGGTGGTGTTCTTGGGATGGTGTTCTTGGGGTGGTGTTCTTGGGATGGTGTTCTTGGGATGGTGTTCATGGGGTGGTGTTCTTGGGATGGTGTTCTTGGGGTGGTGTTCTTGGATCTTGGGATGGTGTTCATGGGGTGGTGTTCTTGGGATGGTGTGGGGTGGTGTTCTTGGGGTGGTGTTCTTGGGATGGTGTTCTTGGGGTGGTGTTCTTAGGGTGGTGTTCTTGGGATGATGTTCTTGGGGTGGTGTTCTTGGGATGGTGTTCTTGGGGTGGTGTTCTTGGGGTGGTGTTCTTGGGATGGTGTTCTTGGGGTGGTGTTCTTGGGGTGGTGTTCTTGGGATGGTGTTCCTGGGGTGGTGTTCTTGGGGTGGTGTTCATGGGGTGGTGTTCTTGGGGTGGTGTTCTTGGGGTGGTGTTCTTGGGATGGTGTTCTTGGGGTGGTGTTCTTGGGATGGTGTTCTTGGGGTGGTGTTCTTGGGGTGGTGTTCTTTGGATGGTGTTCTTGGGGTGGTGTTCATGGGGTGGTGTTCTTGGGATGGTGTTCTTGGGGTGGTGTTCTTGGGATGGTGTTCTTGGGATGGTGTTCTTGGGGTGGTGTTCTTGGGATGGTGTTCTTGGGGTGGTGTTCTTGGGATGGTGTTCTTGGGGTGGTGTTCTTAGGGTGGTGTTCTTGGGATGGTGTTCTTGGGATGGTGTTCTTGGGGTGGTGTTCTTGGGATGGTGTTCTTGGGATGGTGTTCTTGGGATGGTGTTCTTGGGGTGGTGTTCTTGGGATGGTGTTCTTGGGGTGGTGTTCTTGGGGTGGTGTTCTTGGGGTGGTGTTCTTGGGGTGGTGTTCTTGGGATGGTGTTCATGGGGTGGTGTTCTTGGGATGATGTTCTTGGGGTGGTGTTTTTGGATCTTGGGATGGTGTTCATGGGGTGGTGTTCTTGGGATGGTGTTCTTGGGGTGGTGTTTTTGGATCTTGGGATGGTGTTCATGGGGTGGTGTTCTTGGGATGGTGTTCTTGGGGTGGTGTTTTTGGATCTTGGGATGGTGTTCTTGGTGTGGTGTTCTTGGGATGGTGTTCTTGGTGTGGTGTTCTTGGGATGGTGTTCTTGGTGTGGTGTTCTTGGGGTGGTGTTCTTGGGATGGTGTTCTTGGGGTGGTGTTCTTGGGGTGGTGTTCTTGGGGTGGTGTTCTTGGGGTGGTGTTCTTGATCTTCATCCTTCTTCTTCTTTCAAACACGGCGAGTGGAGTTTATACCATTAAAGTTCTCTTTTGGTCTCCTCTGACCACATGACTTTCTCCCATGATCCTCTGGATCGTCCAGATGGTCAAACTTCAGACGGTTCTGGACATGTGACTTAAGCAGAGGAACATTCTGTGTGATGCATGATTCTAAACCATGTGTAGTGTGTTATATAGTGTGTGAGATGTTCTTCAGTCCAGGACCAGAACTCACTCAGGACATCTGCAATCATTGGTCTAACACATTCTCACTGTCAAAGTTGTATGGAATTTTTTGAGCCGATATCGATCACCGATATTTGGCTTGCTGCTTTTGACGATGACCAATATTTGCAGAGGCCGATTTTAGGAAGGCCCATAAATGTATTTTAAAGTTGAAATGAATTTAAAGAATTAGAGTTTAATTTATAAATAGATAATAACAAATAACTAAAATATTAACAGAATATCTGGATCCGGCAAATCAGTTGTTTTTTGCCTAATTGTTCTAATTCAGTTTTATTAATTAGTCTGTTTAGAAAAATATATAAATAATGATAAAAATAATAATAATGAATATAGCCGCAAGCGGCAATGATCGGCCCTCGCCACGCCGCCGCTGCCTTGCCGCAAGAGGAGGGGGCGGGGCTAACGCGCCCAAATTGTCCTTTTATTACATCTACTGCTGAATCTGTGACGCTGTCACATCTTCTCCCCTTTGTTTTACATCAAAAAGCAATTTTATTTTGAATTCTTGGCAAAATGTGCGGCTCTGCCGCACAGACATCGTGACTCTTTGAATAAAAATGTGAATAACTTTTGATGGTCCTGAAAATGAGTCTCACCACATTTCAGGTTAATAGGGCTGACGCCCTGAGGGGGAGGAGTTTGTAAAAGTACGACGTTTGGAAAAACTCTATGATGCTTAGCCATTTTTGAACCAATATGGCCGACATTTGGTTGGGCGGACGGCGTTGCTGTGATAATATTTTTTACTTCTCTTGACACCATCTACCTCTGCGCCAAATTTCATGATTCTACGATCAGATTTGATTTGGGTCATTTCCTATCTCGATGCATTTTTGGTACATATTTTTCAAATCATCATAAACTATAGATTTTTTCGGAAAGCGCTCGCGCTTTCCTACCTCATAGTGTGGGTCCCTGGTCACTGACGGGTACTTTTGTTTGCACGGCCTTACGGAACTAATAGGCCTCTCGACAGTTTGTGGCGCTCAGGCTTAATAATAATACAAGAAATAAATACCTGCCGTTTTTTCCCACTCTAGAGCCGATATATTGCCCATCCCAAAAACATCATCTTTGAGCGTAGCACAAGGCTAAAGAAGCATGGCTACTTCTCACGACATTAAATCATAAATATACATTTCTTGCACGGTCACGGAGCGGTCGCTTCTGCTTTTACTCTGAAAACTCAACATTTTTACAGCAGAAGAAATGGCTGCAGCTTCTGGTAAGTTTTGTATGAAACCCACGACGTGAAGTTCTTTCACTGACAACAATCACCTCCCAAGTTTATTTGTGCAGAAGATGCAGAGATATTAACCATAAACCAAGTGAAAAGACCTGCAATCTGAGAGTGAAACAGCATATTCCACCATAGATTATTATCATCTTTATTTATTTCTCTTGTCAAATCAAATCAAATCAATTTATTTTTGTAAGGCCCAAAATCACAACAACAGTTGCCTCTGAGGGCCACAGGGAGAAATGAATCAACAATGTCTGTGGTGGCGATGGAGTCAGACAATGTCTGTGGTGGCGAGGGACGATGTCCCAGGGTCCTCTGTCCTTAGACTCTCCTTCTCGGCCAGGAAAAACTACAAAAAAAACCTCTTTGGGAAAAAAGCGTAGAAACCTGGAGGAGTTCCAGTGAAGGAGAGATCCGACTCTCACAGACGGACAGACGGACACGAGGAGACTGGAGCTGGACCCACTCTTCAGGCAGAAGAGGGACCGTCTGAGTCGAGCTGGACCCACTCTTCAGGCAGAAGAGGGACCGTCTGAGTCGAGCTGGACCCACTCTTCAGGCAGAAGAGGGACCGACTGAGGCGAACTGGAGCCACTCTTCAGGCAGATGAGGGACCGTCCACACAGGGCAGGGACCACTTCACCAGGGGAGGGGCATCTGGGTCCACAGGTCCTCAGGAGTGAGAGAAAGAAAAGAAGGCGGTGAACAGTTTGCAAGTGGAATCAAAAAATAAATATTGTTTGATAGCATAAGTAGTCAGAAGAAGAAGAGGATAGTGCTCAAGCTGTCATACTTCCCCCAGCACAGTTACTCCTAGGGCAGCGTAGCTGAAGCTGTGGGTTTATCTTTCTGTTCCTAACTAGTCTGACCATAAGCGATTTCGAAGAGGAACGTTTTAAGCCTGGACTTAAATGAAGAGACTGTGTCAGCAGATTTAACATGGGTCGGGAGCTGATTCCATAACACAGGAGCTTGGTAGCTAAACGATCTACCTCCTACAGTACTTTTAGAGACTCTTGGCACCACCAGAAGGCCGGCATTCTGAGAGCGAAGAGCTCTGTTTGGATGATATGGTTCTATAGCATCTTTGAGGTCGGATGGGGCCACGTCATTTATGGCTTTGTAGGTCAAGAGTAGAATTTTGAATTTGATTCTAGACTCGACGGGGAGCCAGTGAAGAGACTTCAGCACTGGCGTAATGTGCTCTCTTCTTTTTGTTCCTGTTAGTAATCTTGCTGCTGCATTTTGAACCAGTTGAAAGCTTTTTATGGAGCTTTTAGGACACGCTGCAAGCAGGGAGTTACAGTAGTCTAATCTAGACATTACAAATGCATGGATAAGTTTTTCGGCATCACTTTTAGGCAGGATTCTTCTGATTTTGGCGATGTTGCGCAAATGGAAATAGGCTGTTTTACAAGCTTGATTTATATGAGCTTTAAATGAGAGCTCCTGGTCAAATAAGACTCCAAGGTTTCTTACAGTAGAACTGGAGGCTACACTGACATTGTCCAGTGTGACTATCTGCTCAGATAGAGCGTCTCGTAGATGTTTAGGGCCAAGCACAATGACCTCGGTTTTTTCAGGGTTAAGAAGCAGGTAGTTTAGTGTCATCCAGGTTTTTATCTCCTTCACACAAGTACTAAGTCTGTCTACTTGATCGCTCTGATCAGGTTTCATTGATAAATACAGCTGAGTGTCGTCTGCATAGCAGTGGAAGTTAATGCCATGCTTTCTAATAATGTTGCCTAATGGCAGCATATAAAGAGTAAACAGAATTGGACCGAGTACCGAACCCTGTGGCACACCGTAAATTACTTTAGAGCTTGGTGAGGAGCTCTGGTTTACATTAACAAATTGGAACCTATCAGATAGATAGGATTTAAACCAGCTGAGGGCTGTTCCTCCAACACCTACATCACATTCTAACCTCTGCAGTAGAATGTTGTGGTCGATGGTGTCAAACGCTGCGCTGAGGTCCAACAGAACCAGGATTGAGACCAGTCCATCGTCAGCGGCTAATAACAAATCATTTGTGACTTTAACTAGTGCAGTTTCAGTGCTGTGGTGGGCTCTGAACCCTGACTGGAAAACTTCAAATAAGTTATTGTCCTGCAGGTGGCGACAAAGCTGTTTTACTACAACTTTTTCAAGGATTTTAGAGACGAAGGGAAGATTTGAAATAGGTCTGTAGTTTACCAATAGGTCGGGATCTAGATTAGGCTTTTTCAGAAGAGGTTTAATGACTTGTAGGGACAATGAAGTCAGACATAGTTACAAAACAAAGACTTCTGAGTTTACAGCGAGTGCTAATCTCCAGCTCCACTTGAGACATTCTGTGATGAATGAAAGTGATGTTACGTGAACTCAACCTAGAGCTAAAACTCTAGAGCCGGTCAAGAGAGCTGAGACACTCGTTCTAAAGTTCCACTTTCTCGTCAAAGCTCTCGGCGAGTGCCTCGATTTGGGAGTAGATCTCAGAATCGGAACAAGGTCTAGGACGTTTGCGGCACGGCAGTGGATTCTGTGCAAATGCTTTGTAGAACTTGTTGACGTCGCTGTGGTTGATGCACAGAGCTCCTCCCCAGCGCTCGTACTGACTCGCGGCTCGGTTCACGTCTCCGAAACAGGTCCAGGTGATGTCCTTCTCAGTGGTCACGGCCCATTTGGAATGGTCGTTTTTGGTGCTCCATGATCCCAGCTCTTTGTCTCCTGAGTCAATCTTCTCCACATTCATCACGTGCTTTCTGTTGATGTCACAGAAACTCTCGTCTCTGTTTGGCTGACAGCCCCAGGTCTGAGCGTCCATGTCACTCTTCAGTCCATCTGCCAGCTTCACGTACAAGTCTCCATCTGTAGAAATAAGTTTGATTTATGTTTGTGAAAAGTGCAGTGTTGGAGCTCCAGGTTTGTGTGTTCTGAGCTCCAACACGGCAGTGTTCTCTGGGCTTTTAGAGACCTCCCTTCTCTCTCACCCCCATTTCACGCTCAGCTGTCCTGTCTGAATAACATATATAAATTATAGCTGCGCTAGCGGCAATGATGCTCTCGCCTTCCCGCTCGTCCATGTTTTCTGCTGCATTTTGCGTCACCAACGACGCTCAGTAATTCACAGTTGATGATTGCGTAGTTTGCAACTCAAATAGTTGTTTGTCCTGAAAATTGCAAGATCGTGCTGAACGCAGACCTGAGCAGGGAGAAAGAGAGCCTCGGTGACCCGGCTGCACCTCCTCCTCCCTATACCTCCGTCACCTAGCAACAATTACCATTAGGTCAAAGAAGGAGAGGAAGATGGGGAGGAGTCTCCCTGGAATAAAGCCGGTTGGTCTCTGAAACAACAACTATTCTAGTCACAAAGACATATCATGACCTCATGGGCTTTGTAACACCAAAGCAATGGAAGGAGTACTTTTACGGACTACGACAAGTCTGAGGAATAAAGTCTGGCGGTAATGCAACAATTGTGTCAGAACGCGGATAAAGCACGTACATGTCTACCCGGAGACATTTTGAGTTATTCACAGATTCTGAAAGTGTGAATTCAAAGCTTTCCAATGATGTCTTAGTCATGTAGATCTGATCATATTTGAGTAAGTTGTGGTGGTCGGTGTGTCTGGCCGCTTCTTCCTCGTCTTCGTCCTCGTCTAAGGTCAGCTGTAGACTAGGGATGTTTTCCAGCTGGATGAAATCCCACTGTTCATCTGTGACCTCATCTTCAGATTCAGAACTTAGATAGTCATCTAGATAAGCGGACTTTTCGCAGAAATAATCCAAAAGCGTGGAACTGTAACAGCCGCGGTTAAGCTCCAAAGCGATAGCAGAAGGATCCATTTTTCAACTGATGTTACACAGTGTTAGTTGCGTGTCCCTGTGTTGCTGCTTATCAAGTAGCCATGCGGCTGGCGGCTCAGCCCATTGGCTGACTACAATAGCGCAGCTGTTCATATGGAAATGCGGTCACACCCCTCTGCACGTCCAGAGAGCGCCCGAAAACACCACATTTTAAACGGCTTTATTTATGCTTTTAATGCTGCAAATACTCTTATCTGATACATCGAATGGCTGGTCCATATCTTCAACTTTCACATAATGCAAAAAAACGAAAATCACAAATTTGGGGAAAAAAAGAGAAAATGCTGTTTATCTCAGTTTCCCCGAGGCCGACATGTTCCGGAAATTTCACCGTTCTGCCACAATTGGATGCCAACCGCCATAAAACAACAACAATTACCATTAGCGTTAGCATTAGCAATTTACTTTTTCAAATACTAAAAAAAAGTACAAGGTGTACAAATGTCCAAAGCAATAGCCCCTAAGACGGTGAAAGCGATCGTAAAGAAGTCAAACTTGTTGAAATCGGTTAAAGTGTTAAGGAGGTGAAACGCGTCAAAAATCAGGAAAATCCTGAAAAAATACAACATATAGTGTCTGCTTCATGACGCAGACACTCAATAAGAAACCAGGGAATAACAAAGACTCAAGCATTCCATGGAATGAACATTCCATTCCATGCTCGAGCCAATAAAGCCTACGGGCCAGAACATCCTTAAAAAATAAAGTCTATTGGATGAAGTCCAAGGAATAAAGTCTGGCGGTAATGTAACACTTACTAACCGCCATAAAACAACAACAACAACAACAACAACAACATCCTTAATAAACACAAACTTACTTTGTGTATTTGAGGACGAGGGTTGTTCCTGTTTTGGTCAGATTCAAATATTCATCATGATGTTATGACTTTTCTCGACTGCTTTTGTCCAGATTGAGATTGTGTAGAAGTGACTTCAGAGCCAGGTTACATCAGAGACACGTTTCTCACCCTTGGCTGTGTAAGACACTGGTTTAGCCATCATCCTCAGCTCCTTGTTTCCGATCTTCAGAGTCTGGAACTTTCCCAGAAAAGAATCTGAATGTTTCCAGTCAGCTGCATCTCTCAACTCTTGAGGGAATCCACTGGGAAGATCGTAGTCAAATGGAAACTCCCGAATGTTCTTGAGATGTTCTCCTGAAACACAAAAGTGCAACGATCTCTATCGGTGAAACTCAGAGGGAAAGTCTCTAAATCGAGCTCTAGATGCTGAAAAACTCTTCTAATTCAGACCTCGGTCAGTTCCAGTGTCCACTCTTGAAGGGAACAAAGTGGTTCATGAAAACAAAAACTTTTAAACCACACAAAGAAAAACTGAAGTAAAAAGTGCCTTTCTTTGTGTTAGATGATGGTGATATTTATATGAATGCTTCTTCTTCAAGTCTTCAGACGGTGGACACGTTCTCCTGCTTCTCTGAGGTTCATGACTAACACCATCACTGTGATGGCCTTCTCTGACCACTAGGAGGCAGGACACATTTCTAACGATGCAGTGCTTGGATTACTGCCTCCTACATCTGTACTTTGAAGTGTTGATCAGATGTTTCTCCTGTTACTTTCACACAGAGCTTTGTCCTCTCAGCGCCTTCTGCTGGAAAAAGAAGCAGAAAGACTGGAATCTGACTGAGTCCATGTCATGAAATGTCTTTAAATCCAGGTTGAGACACGGCAACAATAATGAGCAAATGTTTTTCATGTGTTATTTGAATGTTGTATGTTGTCATTGTGTTCCACTTTGCTGCCTCTTGGCCAGAGGCCCTTGGAAAAATAATGGTTAAATAAAAATTTAAAATGACCCTTACCCACTTTCTCCAGGTCCGTGAAGGGCAGAGACACACACATGAAGCTCTGGCCGTTTTTTATTCCGGTGTCAGGATAAAAGTGGTTCTGGTTCCTCCTGAACGGGAACTGAGGAGTGCTGTGAGTGAGCCACAGAGCCGTCTTAGAACCGCTGTCCCCCAGAACCACACCTGCACAGAGACAGTCACATGGTGCCCACTCCCCTCTGCTGTGCCCTCTGCTCTGCCCTCTGCTGTGCCCGCTCACCTTTGCTGTGCCCTCTGCTGTGCCCACTCACCTCTGCTGTGCCCTCTGCTGTGCCCACTCTCCTCTGCTGTGCCCTCTGCTGTGCCCACTCCCCTCTGCTGTGTCCTCTGCTGTGCCCTCTGCTGTGCCCTCTGCTGTGCCCACTCCCCTCTGCTGTGCCCTCTGCTGTGCCCACTCTCCTCTGCTGTGCCCTCTGCTGTGCCCACTCCCCTCTGCTGTGTCCTCTGCTGTGCCCTCTGCTGTGCCCTCTGCTGTGCCCACTCCCCTCTGCTGTGCCCTCTGCTGTGCCCACTCTCCTCTGCTGTGCCCTCTGCTGTGCCCACTCCCCTCTGCTGTGTCCTCTGCTGTGCCCTCTGCTGTGCCCTCTGCTGTGCCCACTCCCCTCTGCTCTGCCCTCTGCTCTGCCCTCTGCTGTGCCCTCTGCTGTGCCCACTTACCTTTGCTGTGCCCAAACATCTTGGGATTGGCGCTGGCTCCAGGAGACTGGTCGTTGTAGCTCAAGAAGCCAAAGCTGGGCGGCTGAAAGCGAGAAGTTCTGTTTTTACATCTTTCGTAAAAAGCCTGATGCTGCGTAACATTTGTCCTTCAGAGTTTTACACTTGTGTTCAGTAATGACTCAAAGCATTTAGTATGAATCAGAACGTTTGCTCCACTTATTCATCTAACTGAGCAGCTCCTGTTTGAGCTCGTTAGCTGCATAAAGACCCCTGTCCAGCCCACAACCAGTCAGACTCCGCCCACTGCCATGGACAAGACCAAAGAGCGGTCAGAAGACTCCAGAAACTGAACTGTGACCTCCACAAGGCTGGAAAGAGCTACGGGCAATTGAGCAGCTTTTGAAGATCAAGTGTTGGAGCGATTGTTAGAACATGGAAGAGGCTGAAGATGATGTCACTCTCCCTCAGACTGGAGCTCCATGAAGATCTCACCTCAGACTGGAGCTCCATGAAGATCTCACCTCAGACTGGAGCTCCATGAAGATCTCACCTCAGACTGGAGCTCCATGAAGATCTCACCTCAGACTGGAGCTCTATGAAGATCTCACCTCAGACTGGAGCTCCATGAAGATCTCACCTCAGACTGGAGCTCCATGAAGATCTCACCTCACACTGGAGCTTCATGAAGATCTCACCTCAGACTGGAGCTCCATGAAGATCTCACCTCACACTGGAGCTTCATGAAGATCTCACCTCAGACTGGAGCTCCATGAAGATCTCACCTGAGACTGGAGCTCCATGAAGATCTCACCTCAGACTGGAGCTCCATGAAGATCTCACCTGAGACTGGAGCTCCATGAAGATCTCACCTCAGACTGGAGCTCCATGAAGATCTCACCTCAGACTGGAGCTCCATGAAGATCTCACCTTGTGGGGTTCAATGAGGATAAGAAAGGTATGGAATTAGCCCAGAATCACAGGCGGAGCTGGTCTATGACCTGAAGAGAGCTGGGACCACAGTTTCAAAGGTTACTATGGTAACACACCACGCCGTCATGGTTTAGAATCTTGCATCGCACAGACGGTTCTTAAGTCAGCACAGGTCCAGGCCCGTCTGAAGTCTGAACATCTGGATGATCCAGAGGAGTCATGGGAGAAAGTCATGTGGTCAGAGGAGACCAAGTATAAACTCCACTCGCCGTGTTTGAAGAAGAAGAAGGATGAAGACCAAGAACACCACCCCTACTGTGAAGCGTGGGGGAGGAAACATCAAGCTTTGGGGGTGGATTTTTGGCAACATCCTCCTTCCCTCAGTCAGAGCATTGAAGATGGGGCGTGGCTGGGTCTTCTAACATGACAATGACCTGAAGCAAACATTCAGGAGAACCAAGGAGTGGCTCCATAAGAAACATCTTGAGGTTCTGGAGCAGCCGAGCCAGTCTCGGACCTGAATCCAATAGAACATCTTTGGAGGAGCTGAAACTTTGTGTTGCTCAGCAACAGCCCTGAAACCTGACAGAGAAGATCTGTGTGGAGGCGTGGCCAGAATCCCTGCTGCAGAGTGTGAGACCTGGTCCAGAAGAACAGGAAACCTCTGACCTCTGTAACTGTAAACAAAGGCTTCTGTACCAAATATTATTATTATTAGGCCAGAGCGCCACAAGCTGGTGAGAGGCCTATTAGTTCCATAAGGCCGTGCGAAGATCGAGCACGAAGCGAAGCGCTCGCCCACTTCCAAACACTCACTAACGCACTCCTTCCCTCACGCACGCCCTGTGCAGACTCATTAGTAGTAGGAAAATGGAACATTAACGTTGTAAACGGGCGAAGCCCGTGCAAAAGTGCGCACTAAACGAGCGCTTTACATTGGGATGACGACCGCTTCGCATATAAAGCACTCATTTGCGCTAAGCAGCTCACAAACATGTTCCCCATCTCCTGCAAGTTCGGTTCATATAAACATGTAATACATTATTACTGTATAGAGGGCCAAAAACACAAAGTGGGCGGAGCCCACTCAAATTTAACGAAAGTACCCGTCAGTGACCAGGGACCCACACCATGAGGTAGGAAAGCGTGAGTGCACTCACTCATTGTTGACTCATTAATTTTTTCTGGGCTATTTTTTTTTCCGTCAAAAAATGGCGCGACAGCGCCACCGACAAAAGTCAAAATACATTGCGCCTATGGGAGACGCCCCGACGTCAACTTTGTCGTAGAGCTACCAAATTCGGGACACGCATTCCTCTAGTGAGGACAAAAACAAATATTGTTGTGGCCACGCCCCCAGACTTACCCTATGGCCGCCATCTTCCTTTGAAAATGAAAACACACTGAGTCAGCAATTTTGTTCACGTCAAACTTTGACGAACTCCTCCTAGGGCGTTTTGCCCACTGACTTCAAAATCGGTGTACGTCCTCTGGACAAGTGGGGCATCCAAACTTATCCACATTTTTGGGATACCTTGTACGGTCTGTGTGCGGCGCAGCCGCAAAGTCGGACAACTAATTTTGGAATCTTGCAAATCTAAAAATTGCTCCCATTTGATCAAAATGAGTCCGATTAGGACCAAATTTGAATCAGTTGTTAAACTTTCTAGTTTGGACCAGTTTATGGTGACTAAATTGAAATGGGCGCGATAGCGCCCCCTACGGGGTGGCCTTTGAATTTACATTGATGGACAAAAATTTGTTTTATGAAAATGTTCAAAACTTTGCCCAAAATTCTATTTTAGGGTCCCGATTAAAAAGCCCATCAAACATTTTCCTCAATTTTTACGGCGTAGCCGTAGCCATGACGGTAACGTCCCATGTAATCCCTATGGGAAAATCCCAAAATCGCTCAAATCAACAAGTTTTTACACTTCACACTTTAACTCCTCCTAGGGCGATTGCCCGATCAAGTTCATATTTGGGGAGAATCATCTACACAAGCGGGGCATCAAAAGTTATCCATATTTTTATTCCAAGTGTCACGGTCTCTGTGTGGTGGAGCCGCACATTTGACCGAAATTTGTGTTCATTTGAACTGGTTAAGCACAGCATTGTACATGTCCAATGTGTCGCTGTCTTAGTTCTTAGATAACACACACAATGAGGGCGTTAGCGCCATCTCTGTAAAATGCAGAGAGCAGAGTCGGAAGGCCGAGGGCCGTTGGATGCCGCTTGCGGCTTTAATATTCTTTCTTCTTCTTCTTCTCGGGACACCCCCCCCTATTTTTCACCCAGTGGACATAGACGAAAAGTAAAAAAAAGTTATTCAAATGACATTGACCCTGTCACGGTCTTTGTGCGGTGAAGCCGCAAACTGTTGCTAGAATTTCAGAAATCTCCCAAATTCAAAATTTGCTGCCGTTTGCGCAGATAAAGTCTGAATTGCGTCAAATTAGAATCAGTTGTTAAACTCTTTGCCCTAAACCTACTTGAAGTCGTAACAATGACTGAAACCCCTCATGTTATTCCAATGGGGAAATTGCCAGAACAGGCTTACACTTGATACTTACACTCCCCCTCAGGGCGTCAGCCCTATGAACCTGAAATGTGTTGAGACTCTTCTTCAGGGGTAAAAGTTATACACATTTTTATTCTAAGAGTCACGGTCTCTTTTGCCAAGAATTAAAAATAAAATTGCTTTTTGATGCTAAAACACAGAGGGTGGAAGATGTGACAGCGTCACAGATTCAGTAGTATATGTAATAAAAGGACAATTGGGGAGCGTTAGCCACGCCCCCTCCTCTTGCGGCGTGGCGAGGGCCGATCATTGCCGCTTGCGGCTATATTTAATACTATTATGATTTTCTCAGCAGTTCAAATACTTATTTGCAGCAATAACAAACAAATACATTATTTTATCTCAGACTCTATCATTTCGAAGTGGTAGAATGTACAAAATCACAGGCTGTTCAGATACTTACTTTCCTCACTGTATTTGAAGGTCATGCACACAGTTCAAAGTAAACCTGACTCTGGAGTAGAAATCTGCTGAATGAGTTTGATACAGTAAGACTTCAATTTAAAGGTAGTTTGTACCATGTTCCTGACAGAGCCGAGCATTGGTCTGAGAGTGTTGGCCAGGACCCCGTCTCCATCGTTGATGGGTTTGGACATGACTCTCTTTCCGTTGGCATCGATGTAGATGTACTTCAAACCTGTCAGGGAGGGCTTGGGATTCTCACGTCCCGGGGGTTTGTACAAGATGTACCTGAAACACAGGAGCGACTGGACTTACAGATCACACTGATGTCGAACATCTGAACACACAGTGTTTAGATGATGATGACATGATGAGCTGTTCCATAAAGAACCTTCATTAAACAAAGGTAAGGAGGCATCAGATACTTCATCATTTATGGTCTTACACTCCTAGAAACCACATGGTTAGAGGGCAAAGCCTCATTTACATAGTTATAATGTAAAACATATATAATCAGCATTTGTGGATTGTTCATGTTCATGTCTAAAAAGTGCAGGAACTCACCAGTCCACATCCTGATTCTTCTCGTTTTTACAGCTCACTTTTACAGGAGAAGCTTCAGAGCTCCAAAGCAGCAGCAGCAGGTTCACCACGACCCACCTCATCCCTGTAGGACACAAGCAAACAATACAACCTCATCCCTGTAGGACACAAGCAAACAATACAACCTCATCCCTGTAGGACACAAGCAAACAATACAACCTCATCCCTGTAGGACACAAGCAAACAATACAACCTCATCCCTGTAGGACACAAGCAAACAATACAACCTCATCCCTGTAGGACACAAGCAAACAATACAACCTCATCCCTGTAGGACACAAGCAAACAATACAACCTCATCCCTGTAGGACACAAGCAAACAATACAAACTCATCTCTGTAGGACACAAGCAAACAATACAACCCCATCCCTGTAGGACACAAGCAAACAATACAACCCCATCCCTGTAGGACACAAGCAAACAATACAACCTCATCCCTGTAGGACACAAGCAAACAATACAACCTCATCCCTGTAGGACACAAGCAAACAATACAACCTCATCCCTGTAGGACACAAGCAAACAATACAACCTCATCCCTGTAGGACACAAGCAAACAATACAACCTCATCTCTGTAGGACACAAGCAAACAATACAACCACATCCCTGTAGGACACAAGCAAACAATACAACCACATCCCTGTAGGACACAAGCAAACAATACAACCTCATCCCTGTAGGACACAAGCAAACAATACAACCTCATCCCTGTAGGACACAAGCAAACAATACAACCTCATCCCTGTAGGACACAAGCAAACAATACAACCTCATCCCTGTAGGACACAAGCAAACAATACAACCTCATCCCTGTAGGACACAAGCAAACAATACAAACTCATCTCTGTAGGACACAAGCAAACAATACAACCCCATCCCTGTAGGACACAAGCAAACAATACAACCCCATCCCTGTAGGACACAAGCAAACAATACAACCTCATCCCTGTAGGACACAAGCAAACAATACAACCTCATCCCTGTAGGACACAAGCAAACAATACAACCTCATCCCTGTAGGACACAAGCAAACAATACAACCTCATCTCTGTAGGACACAAACAAACAATACAACCTCATCCCTGTAGGACACAAGCAAACAATACAACCACATCCCTGTAGGACACAAGCAAACAATACAACCTCATCCCTGTAGGACACAAGCAAACAATACAACCTCATCCCTGTAGGACACAAGCAAACAATACAACCTCATCCCTGTAGGACACAAGCAAACAATACAACCTCATCCCTGTAGGACACAAGCAAACAATACAACCACATCCCTGTAGGACACAAGCAAACAATACAACCTCATCCCTGTAGGACACAAGCAAACAATACAACCTCATCCCTGTAGGACACAAGCAAACAATACAACCTCATCCCTGTAGGACACAAGCAAACAATACAACCACATCCCTGTAGGACACAAGCAAACAATACAACCTCATCCCTGTAGGACACAAGCAAACAATACAACCTCATCCCTGTAGGACACAAGCAAACAATACAACCTCATCCCTGTAGGACACAAGCAAACAATACAACCACATCCCTGTAGGACACAAGCAAACAATACAACCTCATCCCTGTAGGACACAAGCAAACAATACAACCTCATCCCTGTAGGACACAAGCAAACAATACAACCTCATCCCTGTAGGACACAAGCAAACAATACAGAGCGTTGCTGGTGTGATCCAGAATCTGAAGCTCAATGTTCTTATACTGAGAGTCATGTGGTGCCTGAGGTTCCTGTACAGTTCTTACTGCAGATGACAGACGCTTGAGTCATGAGGAGGAAGTGAAGAATCCCTGGCTCAAATCTGTTCTTACAACATGGAAGGAGCTGATCAGAACAAACTAAACACAGACGTTACAATGCGTCATGTTTCTTCATAACTCCAGGTCAAAGTGCTCATTATTCAGCACTTTGACCTGGAGAAAACAGCGCCACCAGGAGGCAAACCACTGTCACATGTTCTGTCCTGTCAATCACAAATATGTGAGTGAAGTTCACCACGCTCTGCCACTGATACAGCATTTACCCCTGAACTTTACAACTATGAACTCCTGCCATGGACACAATACATGGATACTTTAGAATGTACTTTAGACTGTACTTTAGAATGTACTTTAGAATGTACTTTAGATTGTACTTTTGAAAGTACTTTAGAATGTACTTTAGATTGTACTTTTGAAAGTACTTTAGAATGTACTTCAGAATCTACTTTAGAATGTACTTTAGATTGTACTTTTGAAAGTACTTTCTAAAGTACTTTTGAAAGTACTTTAGAAAGTACTTTAGAATGTACTTTAGAATGTACTTTAGAATGTACTTTAGATTGTACTTTCTAAAGTACTTTTGAAAGTACTTTAGAAAGTACTTTAGAATGTACTTTAGAATGTACTTTTTGCAGCAGGAGAAAAGACCGTCACAAAGAAATGGACGACACAAACATCACCAACGATCAAGGACTGGACTGAGATAGGAACAGACATCAGGCAAATGGAACAAACAATTCAAACTTAATTTGAAAATTGACAAATTTGACCAACCAAATTAGACTTTTTGTTTTAAATTTAAATTTGTAGCTGATGTTTACTTATAATATTTTGCTCTCTGGTTTGTTTTTGTGTTTTATTTTTTATCTTTTGAAAAATTATCATTTTAAATAAAAAGACTCTTGGAGGAGAGTTCAAACGTTCAGATGAAACAACTGAATCAAGTCGTTCTTTGTTGGAGCAATAAATAAAACTTGACTGAAATAATAACAACACATTGACAAAGTGAATGATTAGAAATGAGTCTGTACCTGTTTGATGTCCTCCTGTGATGTCCTCGTGCGATGTCCTCCTGTGATGTCCTCCTGTGATGTCCTCCTGTGATGTCCTCCTGTGATGTCCTCCTGTGATGTCCTCCTGTGATGTCCTCCTGTGATGTCCTCGTGCGATGTCCTCCTGTGATGTCCTCCTGTGATGTCCTCCTGTGATGTCCTCCTGTGATGTCCTCCTGTGATGTCCTCCTGTGATGTCCTCCTGCGATGTCCTCCTGTGATGTCCTCCTGTGATGTCCTCCTGTGATGTCCTCCTGTGATGTCCTCCTGTGATGTCCTCCTGTGATGTCCTCAGAGTTCTTCTGCTTTAAAAAGCTCTCAGATCGACTCTTATCAGCTCCGATCGCTTCTTTGGAAAAGCCGTAATCATGAATCATTGACCAACACTAGAACAGCCTGATCAAACACAACCTTGAACCAATGAAGGGAGCGGTCAGGGAGGGGCTGGTTCTTCCTGTGTCAGTGTCAAGTTAGAACAAAGAAAAGAGTTCCAAAGAAGCAGTTCTCTTTCCAGGAAATGACTCTGTGCGTGTGAGTCTCACGTGGTTCGATGAAGCAATATAATAAATAACATGATAAGAGTTTAACACCAAAGGTTATTCTGCAGAATAGTTCATGCAGCGCGAGGTAGTGGTTCTTCTCAGGTGGTTCTTCTCAGGTGGTTCTTCTCAGGTAGTTCTTCTCAGGTGGTTCTTCTCAGGTGGTTCTTCTCAGGTAGATCTTCTCAGGTAGTTCTTCTCAGGTAGTTCTTCTCAGGTAGTTCTTCTCAGGTGGTTCTTCTCAGGTGGTTCTTCTCAGGTAGTTCTTCTCAGGTGGTTCTTCTCAGGTGGTTCTTCTCAGGTAGATCTTCTCAGGTGGTTCTTCTCAGGTAGTTCTTCTCAGGTGGTTCTTCTCAGGTAGATCTTCTCAGGTGGTTCTTCTCAGGTAGTTCTTCTCAGGTGGTTCTTCTCAGGTAGTTCTTCTCAGGTAGTTCTTCTCAGGTAGTTCTTCTCAGGTAGTTCTTCTCAGGTGGTTCTTCTCAGGTAGTTCTTCTCAGGTAGTTCTTCTCAGGTAGTTCTTCTCAGGTGGTTCTTCTCAGGTGGTTCTTCTCAGGTAGTTCTTCTCAGGTAGTTCTTCTCAGGTAGTTCTTCTCAGGTAGTTCTTCTCAGGTAGTTCTTCTCAGGTGGTTCTTCTCAGGTGGTTCTTCTCAGGTAGTTCTTCTCAGGTAGTTCTTCTCAGGTAGTTCTTCTCAGGTAGTTCTTCTCAGGTGGTTCTTCTCAGGTAGTTCTTCTCAGGTGGTTCTGTTGTGGAAAATATACTGTAACAATGACAGAGAAATGAGGCACAATAGAACCAAGTTGTCGTGTCCAAAAGTTAATCTTTATTATAGTCGTGCACAGCCAAAATGCTCTTCCTGACACAGTCGTCTCTCCCTGACACAGTCGTCTCTCCCTGACACAGTCGTCTCTCCCTGACAGAGTCTCTCCCTGACACAGTCGTCTCTCCCTGACACAGTCGTCTCTCCCTGACAGAGTCGTCTCTCCCTGACAGAGTCGTCTCTCCCTGACACAGTCGTCTCTCCCTGACACAGTCGTCTCTCCCTGACAGAGTCGTCTCTCCCTGACAGAGTCGTCTCTCCCTGACACAGTCGTCTCTCCCTGACAGAGTCGTCTCTCCCTGACAGAGTCGTCTCTCCCTGACACAGTCGTCTCTCCCTGACACAGTCGTCTCTCCCTGACACAGTCGTCTCTCCCTGACACAGTCGTCTCTCCCTGACACAGTCGTCTCTCCCTGACACAGTCTCTCCCTGACACAGTCGTCTCTCCCTGACAGAGTCTCTCCCTGACAGAGTCGTCTCTCCCTGACAGAGTCGTCTCTCCCTGACAGAGTCGTCTCTCCCTGACACAGTCGTCTCTCCCTGACACAGTCGTCTCTCCCTGACACAGTCGTCTCTCCCTGACACAGTCTCTCCCTGACACAGTCGTCTCTCCCTGACAGAGTCTCTCCCTGACAGAGTCGTCTCTCCCTGACAGAGTCGTCTCTCCCTGACACAGTCGTCTCTCCCTGACAGAGTCTCTCCCTGACAGAGTCGTCTCTCCCTGACACAGTCGTCTCTCCCTGACAGAGTCTCTCCCTGACAGAGTCTCTCCCTGACAGAGTCTCTCCCTGACACAGTCGTCTCTCCCTGACACAGTCTCTCCCTGACACAGTCGTCTCTCCCTGACAGAGTCTCTCCCTGACAGAGTCGTCTCTCCCTGACAGAGTCGTCTCTCCCTGACAGAGTCGTCTCTCCCTGACACAGTCGTCTCTCCCTGACAGAGTCTCTCCCTGACAGAGTCGTCTCTCCCTGACAGAGTCGTCTCTCCCTGACAGAGTCGTCTCTCCCTGACACAGTCGTCTCTCCCTGACAGAGTCTCTCCCTGACAGAGTCGTCTCTCCCTGACACAGTCGTCTCTCCCTGACAGAGTCTCTCCCTGACAGAGTCTCTCCCTGACACAGTCGTCTCTCCCTCCCTGGTCTGACTCCAGAACAAAGATAAGTTCAACTTATCAAGGCACAACAGGTTCCACATATGCACAAAACCAGTCTAAACATGTTGTAAAAATACACTCAATGTTCTACCGCATGTGAGACATGTGAGACATGTGAGACATGTGAGACATGTGAGACATGTGAGACATGTGAGACATGTGAGACATCCTTGGATCTTCAGCTGTCAGGCTGTTTACCCACAGATGTCCACACGCAGAGCCACAATAAGTGTGACCCGGATGTTACACACATGTTAAGCTAAGTTTTATGGCATCAGGCAAATACATGACATTTTCCATCACAATTCCCTCCTTCTGATTCAAATCAAACCCCTGTTTCATTATTAATCAAACCATTAGCAAAAATGTCAACAATGTATCAATCAGTATAAATAAATCAACAACCTGAAAATCAGAAGAAGGTGAAGCACATCATCAACATTCAGCAGAAGCAAAACCTGTCAAAGGAGAAACACTTAACACCTGTTCAGAGGATGAACCTTTTGTCCTGGGACTTTAAACCAGAGTCTCAATCCTCACATTACCACAAAATTATATTTTAAAACACAAACAATGATTTTTGTGCGACTTCATCCTCTATGATTAGGTTAAGTATAGGAATTAAGAATAAATGAAATAACAAAACCAAGTGGTTCTAATAAAAAAAATGTAGGGTTTTAAATTTGGAAACTAAACTAGAGGACTCGTAACCCTAACCCCAACACCTTACCCTCACCTGAGTCACTCACATAACCAGGATCACCAGGTGGAGTGATCGTGTTTGGTCCTGTCATGGACACAAATTGGGCAGAAACCATCTTACTAATTGTCTTATGGAAACATGTCAATTTAGAGCCAGGTTTAATGTGGACCGGTCCAAAGAGTGGTCTCAGTTCTAAATTTTCAGATGGTTTGATGTTAGAGTTTAGACAGTGGAATGATTGTGAATGTGTGTAATGTGTGTCTAAGCTTGGGCTGTGTCATGATTATGCAGATTATGAGTATTATTGTCTAAACCTGTTCTTTTAGACTCAAGTTTGGCAGAGCAACATTAGGTATTAACCATGCTAAGGCTACTGACAACAACGTCAACAAGACAAAAAACATGATTCTACAATTCAAAGACCTGAGGTGCTCCTGTCGATCGGGTTAGAGCTCTTGGAGAGTGCAGACGCTTTCTCGCTCGCTCCGCTTGCTATCGCTGCTTTCCTTATTTAATCAGTTTTTGTCTTCCAAACATTTTTGCTTTAGACTTTTTCAAGTAAACCAAGGATTTTAAGAACATTTTTCCAGTTTTAACGACATATCTGACGCCAGCGACATGTCCGGGAGAAGAAGTGAGAAAGACTGTGAACGCTGTCGGAAATATCAACAAGAAATTAATGAGCTGAAAACACGGATATTTGTTTTGGAATCTGAAAAAGTTCTTCACGATACCATTCCTGTGTCAACCGACGGTAAGAAGAGCACACTTTTTACAAGAAAAACTGCTACTTTCAACCTAAACCGCAGTGACTCTGTGTCGTTTCCAAAACTGTCTAAAAACCAGAAAGACCAGGCTGTTTCTTGGAACAAACTTGGAGCAAAGCCTAAACGATACAAAGACAGATTTTTACCACTTTCAGAGACTGAATTCAATGAACGAAGGAAAAATTTAAAAGATGACGTGGCCAAAATCCAGCAGACAGAAGGAGGCGTCAAGGTCACAGAGTCTTTGCTGATTGGAGATGGTGCGACAAGTCACGTGACGCATGAAAAGATCAACACACACTGTTTTCCAAGCGCCACTGTTTCTGAGATAACGTCACTCCTTCCAAATATTATGGCTAAGCATGGAGGAGCTAAACAGCTGATTGTGCACGTGGGTGCAGTGGACATGCGGCGGGAACAGACTGAAGTTTTGAAAAGAGACTTCTTGAAGTTATTCAACGTGCTGATAAAGTGGAAATCAAAACATTCATAAGTGGACCTCTTCCAAACATCGACAGGAAGATACAAGTTTAGCTTCTTCAGCTGAACACATGGCTGTCCAAAGAGTGTGCACCTAGAGGACTGCACTACATTGAGAACTTCTATCTATTCTGGAAACGAGAGGACCTGTTTAAGAGAAATGGCCCCCACCTATGCAGAGGTGGAGTGAGGGTGCAGAGGTGGAGTGAGGGTGCTGACAGAGAACCTGCTCCACGCTCTGAGGCATTGGACTGGGCCTGGACAGGGTCCTGAGCAGACAGTTAGAGAAGAGAGGAATGAGAGAAGAATTCCTGCTCCATCAGCCAATGTTTCAACATCAACAGCACCACAACCACAGCCTCCACCAAAGGATTCATCAGCAGCCGCTCCACCACCACCACCACCAGCAGAAAAGGATTCGGCTCCAGCTGCTCCACATTCACCTCCACCGCCTCCAGCGAAGGACTCATCAGCAACACCACAACAATCTTCAAAGGCCTCGGACCCATCTGAGACAGGCCCAACAACATCCCTGTCATCGCCCCTGCCTTCAGGCCAGCCCTGGATTCTCCCTGTAACATCTACTCCCACTAAAGATTCATCCTTCTCCTTCTCATCTCCACTCTCACCCATGGGCCTTCCCAGCCATTTTGAAAGTCTGATCAAATCAGGCATTAAGATGGCTCCACTCACGCCCATAATAGGAAAATCAAGAGTTATGTCAATACATAACAACTCTTTCCCGCACAAGCCGACTACACCAACAAAGGCCCCACCACCCATCCAACCTCGCCTTTCACCTGGTATCTCCCATAGCTAGGATGCACTGGGTCTCAGCGTTGCCGGGACTTATTGTCATATTAGAACTCAAACCAACCCGGGGCCCTATGTAAAAAGAGCCCCCCCTAGTGCTATTTCTGTAGTCACATCATCACACAGATGGAAAAACAAAATGCGAGTCAGGCCCAATCTGAGAAATGTGATTCATATTCCCTGTGAAAAGATAAAGCCCAGTCTCACTGAAACTAGTCTGAAACTTGCTGTGCTAAATGTCAGATCCTTATGTAACAAATCTCTCTTAATTAATAATTTTATTTCTTCTTATAATCTTGATTTTATGTTTTTAACTGAAACATGGCTTGACAAAAACACAGGAAATGTAGTTCTGATAGAATCTGCTCCACCCAACTTTAAGTTTGAATCTGAAACACGAGAAAACAAAAAAGGGGGTGGAGTCTGTGCTGTCTTTAGGGATGAAATAATGACCCGCAGGTTGTCTTTTGGGGTGTTCATCATTTGAGTATGTCTCCTTTAAAATGGAGCTAAAACGGTCTCCATCCATTCTCTTCATTGTTTTATACAAGCCTCCCCAGCACTGCCAACGTTTTATTGATGATTTTACTGAGATGCTTTCAGTCGTATGCACAGACTTTGATGGTTTGGTCATTACAGGTGATTTCAACGTGCATGTTGATAATATTTGTGACAGAAACGCTAAAGAGCTTGATGCTGTCCTTGAAACCTTCAGTCTTACTCAGCATGTGAGAGGCCCCACCCACAGCAAAGGACACACTCTAGATCTCATAATTACAAAGGGGGTAAATATTTCAAATGTCAATGTGATCGATGTTGCTCTGTCTGATCATTTCTGTGTCTTCTTTGACCTGTCTGTTTCTCCCAAACCACCAGCTGGTCCTGCAGCTGTTCAGAGGCTGGTCCTGCAGCTGTTCAGAGGCTGGTCCTGCAGTTGTTCAGAGGAGACACATAAGTGCTCGCCCCTGACGGTCCCTCATCTGCCTGAAGAGTGGGTCCAGCTCGACTCAGACGGTCCCTCATCTGCCTGAAGAGTGGGTCCAGCTCGCCTCAGACGGTCCCTCATCTGCCTGAAGAGTGGGTCCAGCTCGACTCAGACGGTCCCTCATCTGCCTGAAGAGTGGGTCCAGCTCCAGTCTCCTCGTGTCCGTCTGTGAGAGTCGGATCTCTCTTTCACTGGAACTCCTCCAGGTTTCTACGCTTTTTTCCCAAAGAGGTTTTTTTTGTAGTTTTTCCTGGCCGAGAAGGAGAGTCTAAGGACAGAGGACCCTGGGACATCGTCCCTCGCCACCACAGACATTGTCTGACTCCCTCGCCACCACAGACATTGTCTGACTCCATCGCCACCACAGACATTGTTGATTCATTTCTCCCTGTGGCCCTCAGAGGCAACTGTTGTTGTGATTTTGGGCCTTACAAAAATAAATTGATTTGATTTGATTTGATAAGTGATGGCACAGGTGAACTGTTTATGGAAATGATAAACTTTGAAAATGTCTCATGTTCTAATGTAAATGATTTGTTGAACTCTGTTACATCTAGTGTTTTGAATGTTCTGGACACCATCGCCCCTATAAAGGCTAAAATGGTTAAAAATAAGCAGAAGGCGCCGTGGAGAAATGATGATTGGGTCAGGGCACAGAAAAGGGAGTGTCACCGGGCTGAACGTAAATGGCGCAAGTCAAAGCTCCAGGTTCAAAAAGAGATTTACAAAGAGAAGCTGAACATGTACAACCTAATCTTATGTAGAACTAGGGAAAGATATTTTTCTGAAATAATTGGAAGCTGCAGTAACAACTCGCGTGTCCTGTTTGCCACAGTAAACAGATGAACAAACCCTCCAGCTCAGCTGCCGTTAGAACTCATTTCCACATCCAAGTGTCATGAGTTTGCATTATTCTTCAATGACAAAGTTCAGGGCATTAAAAATGCTATAAATCCCACAATGCAAAAAATTACCCTAAAACCACCTGGACACTTAGAGCTAACTCACTTTGCACCAGTAACTGACAAAACTGTCCATGAGATCAACACCAGTCTGAGTTCATCTACAGCTGCCTCCATGTGTGACCTCCAGATTTCTAAAGTCTGTGCTGAACAGTTTGTTAGCCCCATTCACTCACATAGTTAACATGTCGCTTCAATCTGGAACATTCCCAATGTCTTTGAAAACTGCGGTCATAAAGCCTCTCCTAAAGAAGAGCAGTCTTGATGCCGCAGTACTGAGTCATGACCGGCCCATCTCTAATCGGCCATTTTGGGGCAAAGTCCTTGAAAAGGTTGTTTACCAACAGCTCACAGATTTCCTCTTAAGAAACAACTCATTTGATGTTTTTCAGTCAGGTTTTAGACCTCATCACAGCACTGAGACTGCTCTTGTCAAGGTGACAAATGACATCCGCCTGAACACTGACACGGGCAAAGCCTCAGTCTTAATTCTGTTAGATCTGATGCTGCTTTTGACACTGTCGATCATGGGATCCTCTTACAGAGACTAGAGGACTGGGTGGGCATCACTGGCACTGCCCTAAACTGGTTAAGGTCCTATCTGGAAGACAGGAAGTACTTTGTGTCTCAGACCACATGACCCTGACCTGTGGAGTGCCCCAAGGGTCAGTCCTGGGTCCCCTTCTGTTCAACCTCTACATGCTGCCATTAGGTCAGTTGATACGCAGTGAAAATGTGTCCTATCACAATGATGCAGACGAGTCAGATCTATGTTTCACTGTCGCAGGTGACTATGGACCAGTAGATTCACTCTGTCACTGCATCCAACAGATCAGTTTGTGGATGCAAAACAACTTTCTCCAGCTGAACTCAGACAAGACTGAAATCATCGTCTTTGTCACAGAAACAAAGAGAAAGTGTTAGCGGTCACCTCCAGAGTCTCGCTCTAAAACCTACAAACCAAGTTAGAAATCTGGGGGTAATAATGGACTCAGACTTGAACTTTAACACATCAAATCAATAACATCAGCAGCTTTTTACCATCTAAAAACATTGACAAAAATATAGTGTCTAAACCAGATTTAGAGAGACTTATCCATGCGTTTGTCTCCAGTAGATTAGACTGTAACGGCCGCTCACTGGCCTCTCCAAACGAGCTGTAAAACAGCTGCAGTTCATCCAGAACGCTGCTGCTCGGGTCCTGACTAGAACCAGGAAGTATGATCACATTAGTCCTGTTCTCAGGGGCCGGCCTCCTGCTGGTGCCAGAGTCAGGACTAAACATGGACCGGCCTCCTGCTGGTGCCAGAGTCAGGACTAAACATGGACCGGCCTCCTGCTGGTGCCAGAGTCAGGACTAAACATGGACCGGCCTCCTGCTGGTGCCAGAGTCAGGACTAAACATGGACCGGCCTCCTGCTGGTGCCAGAGTCAGGACTAAACATGGACGGGCCTCCTGCTGGTGCCAGAGTCAGGACTAAACATGGACGGGCCTCCTGCTGGTGCCAGAGTCAGGACTAAACATGGACCGGCCTCCTGCTGGTGCCAGAGTCAGGACTAAACATGGACCGGCCTCCTGCTGGTGCCAGAGTCAGGACTAAACATGGACCGGCCTCCTGCTGGTGCCAGAGTCAGGACTAAACATGGACCGGCCTCCTGCTGGTGCCAGAGTCAGGACTAAACATGGACCGGCCTCCTGCTGGTGCCAGAGTCAGGACTAAACATGGACCGGCCTCCTGCTGGTGCCAGAGTCAGGACTAAACATGGACCGGCCTCCTGCTGGTGCCAGAGTCAGGACTAAACATGGACGGGCCTCCTGCTGGTGCCAGAGTCAGGACTAAACATGGACGGGCCTCCTGCTGGTGCCAGAGTCAGGACTAAACATGGACGGGCCTCCTGCTGGTGCCAGAGTCAGGACTAAACATGGACCGGCCTCCTGCTGGTGCCAGAGTCAGGACTAAACATGGACCGGCCTCCTGCTGGTGCCAGAGTCAGGACTAAACATGGACCGGCCTCCTGCTGGTGCCAGAGTCAGGACTAAACATGGACCGGCCTCCTGCTGGTGCCAGAGTCAGGACTAAACATGGACCGGCCTCCTGCTGGTGCCAGAGTCAGGACTAAACATGGACGGGCCTCCTGCTGGTGCCAGAGTCAGGACTAAACATGGACCGGCCTCCTGCTGGTGCCAGAGTCAGGACTAAACATGGACTGGCCTCCTGCTGGTGCCAGAGTCAGGACTAAACATGGACCGGCCTCCTGCTGGTGCCAGAGTCAGGACTAAACATGGACCGGCCTCCTGCTGGTGCCAGAGTCAGGACTAAACATGGACCGGCCTCCTGCTGGTGCCAGAGTCAGGACTAAACATGGACGGGCCTCCTGCTGGTGCCAGAGTCAGGACTAAACATGGACCGGCCTCCTGCTGGTGCCAGAGTCAGGACTAAACATGGACTGGCCTCCTGCTGGTGCCAGAGTCAGGACTAAACATGGACCGGCCTCCTGCTGGTGCCAGAGTCAGGACTAAACATGGACCGGCCTCCTGCTGGTGCCAGAGTCAGGACTAAACATGGACGGGCCTCCTGCTGGTGCCAGAGTCAGGACTAAACATGGACGGGCCTCCTGCTGGTGCCAGAGTCAGGACTAAACATGGACCGGCCTCCTGCTGGTGCCAGAGTCAGGACTAAACATGGACCGGCCTCCTGCTGGTGCCAGAGTCAGGACTAAACATGGACCGGCCTCCTGCTGGTGCCAGAGTCAGGACTAAACATGGACCGGCCTCCTGCTGGTGCCAGAGTCAGGACTAAACATGGACGGGCCTCCTGCTGGTGCCAGAGTCAGGACTAAACATGGACCGGCCTCCTGCTGGTGCCAGAGTCAGGACTAAACATGGACTGGCCTCCTGCTGGTGCCAGAGTCAGGACTAAACATGGACCGGCCTCCTGCTGGTGCCAGAGTCAGGACTAAACATGGACCGGCCTCCTGCTGGTGCCAGAGTCAGGACTAAACATGGACGGGCCTCCTGCTGGTGCCAGAGTCAGGACTAAACATGGACGGGCCTCCTGCTGGTGCCAGAGTCAGGACTAAACATGGACCGGCCTCCTGCTGGTGCCAGAGTCAGGACTAAACATGGACCGGCCTCCTGCTGGTGCCAGAGTCAGGATGTGAGAAGATGTGAGACAGGCTTCTACTCTGACAATGTTCAAATCTAAGCTAAAAACAGTTTTGTTTAGCTGTGTTTATGACTGAAAGGATTTTCTTTGCACTCTTCTCTTTTATGACTTAAATTGTTTTTAATTAGTTAATTTTATTCTTTCTGTAATTTCGTTGTGATTTTAATGCATTTTTCCTGCTGTGAAGCTTTGAATTGCCTTGTGTATGAAATGTGCGACACAAATAAACTTGCCTTGTCTTACAAGCCCATTATAAACCGCAGTCCGTCTGCTTCGATTTGCAACGAAACATGGTTTGAAGAGGCCCAAAACCTCATTCATGATATTATCTATCGTGTTCTGCGCACGCTGTAGAATTAACATCAGTTTTATTTAGGCGTAGACCCTTTGTTGAAAATTGGGACTTGTGAACCATCGGGCTTGGATCGTAAATGTCCTGGGTACGAGATATCCAAAAGACTCGGTGATTTAGGCATCAAATATGTTTTGAGTTGAGTTGATCGCAGCTTTTCTAAAAATGGACCTCTGTGTAGCTCATCCAAGGAGTTTGTGGAATCTGAAAGCTCTGGAGCCGCCAACATTTACGTTTGAGATCACTTTCCACGCTCTATCAGTGCAAAGGAAGGCAACAAGGGACGGACAAGGGGCGGCAACGTATGATAAGGGGGCGGCAACGTATGACAAGGGGGCGGCAACGTATGATAAGGGGGCGGCAACGTATGATAAGGGGGCGGCAATGTATGATAAGGGGGCGGCAACGTATGACAAGGGGGCGGCAACGTATGATAAGGGGGCGGCAATGTATGATAAGGGGGCGGCAACGTATGACAAGGGGGCGGCAACGTATGATAAGGGGGCGGCAACGTATGACAAGGGGGCGGCAACGTATGATAAGGGGGCGGCAACGTATGACAAGGGGGCGGCAACGTATGACAAGGGGGCGGCAATGTATGATAAGGGGGCGGCAATGTATGATAAGGGGGCGGCAACGTGTGACAAGGGGGCGGCAACGTATGATAAGGGGGCGGCAACGTATGACAAGGGGGCGGCAACGTATGATAAGGGGGCGGCAACGTATGACAAGGGGGCGGCAACGTATGACAAGGGGGCGGCAACGTATGATAAGGGGGCGGCAACGTATGACAAGGGGGCGGCAACGTATGACAAGGGGGCGGCAATGTATGATAAGGGGGCGGCAACGTATGACAAGGGGGCGGCAACGTATGATAAGGGGGCGGCAACGTATGACAAGGGGGCGGCAACGTATGATAAGGGGGCGGCAACGTATGCGATTACGTGGTTTTGTGACGTCGGTGAATGAGCTGTATACCCAGGTCGGACGGCCGATTTGCACGCCCTCCACCAGAGTTTCCTCCGGCTTCGCCCTGCCCAGGCATAGTTCACCATCTTTTGGGTCCTATCGCACGCGCTCATGCTCCACCTCCCCGACGGTGCGGGCGAGACGGGCCGGTGGTGCGCCCGGGGGGCCGGGATCCCAACTCAGACGGCGCAGGGTGTTACACACCCTCTGACTCGCGCACGTTGGACTTCTTAGTCTGTGTTTCAAGACGGGTCAGGTGGGTTGCCGACTTCGCCGCAGACCCCTGACGCCTTTTACGTGGGCCGGTCCCCGCCCTGGCGACGCAGCGCGGTCGGGGCGCACTGAGGATGAGGATAATATGCTTAAATTCAGCGGGTAGTCTCGTCTGATCTGAGGTCATAGTCGAATGGAGCGGGGCCGCTGGGGGGCCTGGCGTGGCCGCTTGTGCACGCGCAGGGCCTTTTGATGTCTCCCTGCGCACCAGAGCCTGCCAGGACGACCCCCAGACCCGGCGGAACCCGGCGCGACGTAACGCGGGCAGCTCGATCCACCTCAGGAAGGTTCACCGGCAGCCGCGCCCGAACCACGCGATGGGAAACGCCCACCGCTGTGGGGGAAGTCGAGAAGAAAGGCCCGCGGGGCTGAGGACGAAGGGCGGGGGACCCGGAACTGAGCCGGGGGAAACCGCTCTGCGACAACCGCAAGGTGCGTTCGAAGTGTTGATGATCAATGTGTCCTGCAATTCACATTAGTTCTCGTTCTTCATCGATGCACGAGCCGAGTGATCCACCGAGTGATCCACCGAGTGATCCACCGAGTGATCCACCGAGTGATCCACCGAGTGATCCACCGAGTGATCCACCGAGTGATCCACCGAGTGATCCACCGCTAAGAGTTGTTCAGGTTTTTTTGTTTTCACTTTGGGATCGACAAACTCGATGAACTTGGAGCCTCTAGACCATCTAAGCCCTGGATATGTGAGCGCCTCGTGTGGAAGAGGAAGTGACTGTGGCAGTGACTCCAGCACAGGCTCTGAATCATGACTCTGCAAAGAGCTGCTCTCTGTCAGTCAAGAACACAATGACATCAGCAGTGTAATGTCACAGCAACAACAGTCCTGAAGCGTTTGATGAAACATTCATGAGCATTTGAGAGCAGCATCTGAGAAGATGTTGTAACACAATGAAACAGCTGAAGGCAATTCAAGAACTGAATCTAACGTTTAATCTGAAGCTGATTCTGTCCAAACTGCCGTAGGAACTCAAAGAACAGTGAAGAACAGTGACACTTGAGCTCCTGGAGGAAAATAAAACCCGAGCAGGATTTTCTGATCCGGTGGCATTTATTGAAAAACAAGCTAGTATTTTACTAGAGCCGCTCTTTGGTCAAATCCAAGATGTCTCCTGAAAAACCTCTCCAGACCCCCTGTGGCAGTAGAGTCAGACATGGGCTCATGTGCTGCTCAGATTCCATCAAGAACAAGTCGTAGTTATGAGACTGAACGTAAAGGATCCAACTCCTGCAGCAGACGCAAAGTTCATTTACTTCATTATTATCTCTTCACCAAGTTGTGCCAATTTTGCTCTGAAAAAGATGACAACAAGCGAATGGAGGAAATCGTAGGTGGACGACTGCACGACCAAGCAAAGAAGGAGGTCATTCATCTAGTCAAAGGGTTGAGTGAGCTGTGCCAAAGGTGGATTCAAACTAAACTAAATTAAAACTAAACTAAAAGACTAAATGGGTCAGAAATAATAGTCGTTCTGTTCTATTTTCTATTTAACAGATCAAAGAACTGGACTTGGACAGAGCCTTGGGCGTGACGTGGATTATAGAGAGACAACTTTGGGTTTCAGATTTCAGTCAAAAGTAAATCACACCAGAAGAGTTCTCTGGACTGTAAGTTCTGTCTTCGACCCTTGGGCCCGGAACCTTCTCTCCGTTCATCTGGGACACGATCATTCCCCATGAACTCTCACCTTACCAAAGATGAACTGGAACTAAACACTTTCAAATGTAATGAGTCTAATGGGGACAAGTGGGGGACATCCAGACTGTCAGAGGGCGAGACCGACACGGTCTTTGACCGACACGGTCTTTGACCGACACGGTCAAGACACGGTCAAGACACGGTCAAGACACGGTCAAGACACGGTCAAGACACGGTCAAGACACGGTCAAGACACGGTCTTTGACGATTGTTCAGAAAATAAAAGAAATGAAACGCCCTATGGACTACGTGAGTTTTTGTTTTGGAGACTTTTGTGTGAGTCAAAGGAGGAGCCCCCAAGGAGGAGCCCCAAAGGAGGAGCCCCAAAGGAGGAGCCCCAAAGGAGGAGCCCCCAAGGAGGAGCCCCAAAGGAGGAGCCCCAAAGGAGGAGCCCCAAAGGAGGAGCCCCAAAGGAGGAGCCCCCAAGGAGGAGCCCCAAAGGAGGAGCCCCAAAGGAGGAGCCCCAAAGGAGGAGCCCCAAAGGAGGAGCCCCAAAGAATAATAGAAACTCACAAATCTTCATCATCATTTTAAGACGATGGTCAAATATAACTTGACTGAAATAAGAACGGTAAAACACAAAGCGACGTGAGTCTGTACCTGTCCTCGTGCGATGTCCTCCTGAGATGTCCTCGTGCGATGTCCTCGTGCGATGTCCTCGTGCGATGTCCTCGTGCGATGTCCTCGTGCGATGTCCTCGTGCAATGTCCTCGTGCGATGTCCTCCTGTGATGTCCTCCTGTGATGTCCTCCTGAGATGTCCTCCTGTGATGTCCTCGTGCGATGTCCTCGTGCGATGTCCTCGTGCGATGTCCTCGTGCGATGTCCTCGTGCGATGTCCTCCTCAGAGTCCTTCTGCTTTAAAAACCCCTCGAGTCGAAAGCTGAATCATTCAAGACTTTCTGGTTCTTCCTGTGTCAGTGTCAGTAAGCCCCGCCCACAGGAAAAGACTTCAAAAGAACCTAAGTCAGGTGAATTCCCCCTCAGGTGGTTCATAAGTTCATGTAGAGCGTGGTTCCTCTCAGGTGGTTCCTCTCAGGTGGTGCCTCTCAGGTGGTTCCTCTCAGGTGGTTCCTCTCAGGTGGTTCCTCTCAGGTGGTTCAAAAGTTGATGTAGAGCGTGGTTCCGCTCAGGTGTTTCCTCTCAGATGGTTCCTCTCAGGTAGTTCCTCTCAGGTGGTTCTTTTCAGGTGGTTCCTTTCAGGTGGTTCCTCTCAGGTGGTTCCTCTCAGGTGGTTCAAAAGTTCATGTAGAGCGTGGATCCTCTCAGGTGGTTCCTCTCAGATGGTTCCTCTCAGGTGGTTCCTCTCAGGTAGTTCTTAGGTGGTTCCTCTCAGGTGGTTTCTCTCAGGTGGTTCCTCTCAGATTGTTCCTCTCAGGTGGTTCCTCTCAGGTGGTTCCTCTCAGATGATTCCTCTCAGGTGGTTCCTCTCAGGTGGTTCCTCTCAGGTGGTTCCTCTCAGGTGGTTCTTCTCAGGTGGTTCATCTCAGATGGTTCCTCTCAGGTGGTTCAAAAGTTCATGTAGAGCGTGGATTCTCTCAGGTGGTTCCTCTCAGATGGTTCCTCTCAGGTGGTTCCTCTCAGGTAGTTCTTCTCAGGTGGTTCCTCTCAGGTGGTTTCTCTCAGGTGGATCCTCTCAGATGGTTCCTCTCAGGTGGTTCCTCTCAGGTGGTTCCTCTCAGATGATTCCTCTCAGGTGGTTCCTCTCAGGTGGTTCCTCTCAGGTGGTTCCTCTCAGGTGGTTCTTCTCAGGTGGTTCCTCTCAGATGGTTCCTCTCAGGTGGTTCAAAAGTTCATGTAGAGCGTGGATCCTCTCAGGTGGTTCCTCTCAGATGGTTCCTCTCAGGTGGTTCCTCTCAGGTAGTTCTTCTCAGGTGGTTCCTCTCAGGTGGTTTCTCTCAGGTGGTTTCTCTCAGGTGGTTCTTCTCAGGTGTTTCCTCTCAGATGGTTCCTCTCAGGTAGTTCCTCTCAGGTGGTTCTTTTCAGGTGGTTCCTTTCAGGTGGTTCCTCTCAGGTGGTTCCTCTCAGGTGGTTCTTCTCAGGTGGTTCCTCTCAGATGGTTCCTCTCAGGTGGTTCAAAAGTTCATGTAGAGCGTGGATCCTCTCAGGTGGTTCCTCTCAGATGGTTCCTCTCAGGTGGTTCCTCTCAGGTAGTTCTTCTCAGGTGGTTCCTCTCAGGTGGTTCTTCTCAGGTGGTTCCTCTCAGGTGGTTCCTCTCAGATGGATCCTCTCAGGTGGTTCCTCTCAGATGGTTCCTCTCAGGTGGTTCCTCTCAGGTAGTTCTTCTCAGGTGGTTCCTCTCAGGTGGTTCCTCTCAGGTGGTTCCTCTCAGGTGGTTCAAAAGTTCATGTAGAGCGTGGTTCCTCTCAGGTGGTTCCTCTAAGATGGTTCCTCTCAGGTGGTTCCTCTCAGGTGGTTCTTCTCAGGTGGTTCCTCTCAGGTGGTTCCTCTCAGATGGTTCCTCTCAGGTGGTTCTTCTCAGGTGGTTCTTCTCAGGTGGTTCCTCTCAGGTGGTTCCTCTCAGGTGGTTCCTCTCAGGTGGTTCCTCTCAGATGGTTCCTCTCAGGTGGTTCATAAGTTCATGTAGAGCGTGGTTCCTCTCAGGTGGTTCCTCTCAGATGGTTCCTCTCAGGTGGTTCCTCTCAGGTGGTTCTTCTCAGGAGGTTCCTCTCAGGTGGTTCCTCTCAGATGGTTCCTCTCAGGTGGTTCCTCTCAGGTGGTTCTTCTCAGGTGGTTCCTCTCAGGTGGTTCCTCTCAGGTGGTTCCTCTCAGATGGTTCCTCTCAGGTGGTTCATAAGTTCATGTAGAGCGTGGTTCCTCTCAGGTGGTTCCTCTCAGATGGTTCCTCTCAGGTGGTTCCTCTCAGGTGGTTCCTCTCAGATGGGTCTTCTCAGGTGGTTCCTCTCTTCTCAGGTGGTTCCTCTCAGGTGGTTCCTCTCAGGTGGTTCCTCTCAGATGGTTCCTCTCAGGTGGTTCTTCTCAGGTGGTTCCTCTCAGGTGGTTTCTCTCAGGTGGTTTCTCTCAGGTGGTTCAAAAGTTAATGTAGAGCGTGGTTCCTCTCAGGTGGTTCCTCTCAGATGGTTCCTCTGAGGTGGTTCTTCTAATGTGGTTCCTCTCAGATGGTTCCTCTCAGGTGGTTCCTCTCAGGTGGTGCTTCTCAGGTGGTTCCTCTCAGGTGGTTCTTCTCAGATTGTTCCTCTCAGGTGGTTCCTCTCAGGTGATTCCTCAGATGGTTCCTCTCAGGTGGTTCCTCAGATGGTTCCTCTCAGGTGGTTCCTCTCAGGTGGTTCTTCTCAGGTGGTTCCTCTCAGGTGGTTCCTCTCAGATGGTTCCTCTCAGGTGGTTCCTCTCAGGTGGTTCTTCTCAGGTGGTTCCTCTCAGGTGGTTCCTCTCAGGTGGTTCCTCTCAGATGGTTCCTCTCAGGTGGTTCATAAGTTCATGTAGAGCGTGGTTCCTCTCAGGTGGTTCCTCTCAGATGGTTCCTCTCAGGTGGTTCCTCTCAGGTGGTTCCTCTCAGATAGTTCTTCTCAGGTGGTTCCTCTCTTCTCAGGTGGTTCCTCTCAGGTGATTCCTCTCAGGTGGTTCCTCTCAGGTGGTTCCTCTCAGGTGTTTTTTCTCAGATGGTTCCTCTTAGGTGGTTCCTCTCAGATGGTTCCTCTCAGGTAGTTCCTCTCGGGTGGTTCTTCTCAGGTGGTTCCTCTCAGGTGGTTCCTCTCAGATGGTTCCTCTCAGGTGGTTCTTCTCAGATGGTTCCTCTCAGGTGGTTCCTCTCAGGTGGTTCTTCTCAGGTGGTTCTTCTCAGGTGGTTCCTCTCAGGTGGTTCCTCAGATGGTTCCTCTCAGGTGGTTCCTCAGATGGTTCCTCTCAGGTGGTTCCTCTCAGGTGGTTCTTCTCAGATTGTTCCACTCAGGTGGTTCCTCTCAGGTGGTTCCTCTCAGGTGGTTCTTCTCAGGTGGTTCCTCTCAGGTGGTTCCTCTCAGGTGGTTCCTCTCAGGTGGTTCAAAAGTTCATGTAGAGAGTGGTTCCTCTCAGGTGGTTCCTCTCAGATGGTTCCTCTCAGGTGGTTCCTCTCAGGTGGTTCTTCTCAGGTGGTTCCTTTCAGGTGGTTCCTCTCAGATGGTTCCTCTCAGGTGGTTCCTCTCAGGTGGTTCCTCAGATGGTTCCTCTCAGGTGTTTTTTCTCAGATGGTTCCTCTCAGGTGGTTCCTCTCAGGTGGTGCTTCTCAGGTGGTTCCTCTCAGGTGGTTCTTCTCAGGTGGTTTCTTTCAGGTGGTTCCTCTCAGATGGTTCCTCTCAGGTGGTTCCTCTCAGGTGGGTCCTCAGGTGGTTCCTCTCAGGTGTTTTTTCTCAGATGGTTCCTCTCAGGTGGTTCCTCTCAGGTGGTGCTTCTCAGGTGGTTCCTCTCAGGTGGTTCTTCTCAGATTGTTCCTCTCAGGTGGTTCCTCTCAGGTGATTCCTCAGATGGTTCCTCTCAGGTGGTTCCTCAGATGGTTCCTCTCAGGTGGTTCCTCTAAGATGGTTATAGCTGGAGACTTTAATATCCACGTGAACATGAGTGATGACTCTCTCAGTAATGCCTTCAGCGCCTTGTTAGACAGCATTGGTTTCACTCAGAATGTAAATAAAGCGACTCACACTCTGGATCTTGTCCTAACAGAGATTAATAAAAAGTTATTATTATTATTAATGACCTCATTGTCTTCCCTCAAAACTTAATTGTCAGATCATTTCATAATTACCTTTCAGTTTATTCTTAAAGATCATCCAGTCCCACAAAAAAAAGTTATAATGAAAAGGACAATATCTGAAAAATCTATCTCAAAATTCAAAGAGAGCCAATATTCAGTGACATGTCATGTGATCACGTCATGTGATCATGTCATGTGATCATGTGATCACGTCATGTGATCATGTCATGTGATCATGTCATGTGATCATGTCATGTGATCATGTCATGTGATCACGTCATGTGATCACGTCATGTGATCATGTCATGTGATCATGTGATCACGTCATGTGATCATGTCATGTGATCATGTCATGTGATCATGTGATCACGTCATGTGATCACGTCATGTGATCACGTCATGTGATCACGTCATGTGATCATGTCATGTGATCATGTCATGTGATCACGTCATGTGATCATGTCATGTGATCATGTGATCACGTCATGTGATCACGTCATGTGATCACGTCATGTGATCACGTCATGTGATCATGTCATGTGATCATGTGATCACGTCATGTGATCATGTCATGTGATCATGTCATATGATCATGTCATGTGATCACGTCATGTGATCATGTCATGTGATCATGTCATGTGATCATGTCATGTGATCATGTGATCATGTCATGTGATCACGTCATGTGATCATGTCATGTGATCACGTCATGTGATCACGTCATGTGATCATGTCATGTGATCATGTCATGTGATCATGTCATGTGATCATGTGATCATGTCATGTGATCACGTCATGTGATCATGTCATGTGATCACGTCATGTGATCATGTCATATGATCATGTCATGTGATCACGTCATGTGATCATGTCATGTGATCATGTCATGTGATCATGTCATGTGATCATGTGATCATGTCATGTGATCACGTCATGTGATCATGTCATGTGATCATGTCATGTGATCATGTCATATGATCATGTCATGTGATCACGTCATGTGATCATGTCATGTGATCATGTCATGTGATCATGTCATGTGATCATGTGATCATGTCATGTGATCACGTCATGTGATCATGTCATGTGATCACGTCATGTGATCATGTCATGTGATCATGTCATGTGATCACGTCATGTATCATCATTCATATCATATCATTTAGTCCCAGTTTAAGTGATCAATGTGTCGACTTGACCATGAATTCTCTGAAGTCTGCTCTTGACGTTGTCGCGCCGTTAAAACAGAAGGTCATTAGGTCAAAGCGCCTCCTCCTGGTACAACCAAGAACTGCGTTCACATAAACAAAGAGTTAGAAAGTTAGAGGGATTATTTCGTCGCTCTCACACAGAAGAATCCCTAAAAGCAGGAAAAGTTGCTCCTGTCCTGTCAGCAGCTCTGTGTCAGGCCCAAACCAGATATTATTCAAATCTAATAGAAGTCAACAAAAGTAACACTACATTTCTTTTCAGCGCTGTAGCCATGGTAACACACTGTCACAGCAGTAGAGCCCTCAATCCCAGCTACACTTAGCTCTGATGATTTCCTCCTATTTTTTAACAATAAAATAAAAACAATCAGAGATAAATTAGATGAAATTACCCCCGCTATTAGCCCTGAACTAGCCCAAGCTGTAAATCTAACGTCCCATATAAATCCACCTGTAAACCTAGAAAGGTTCACAGCTGTTGATCAAGCAGAGATAACTTCAGCCATTATGTCCTCTAAAAGCTCCACTTGTGTCCTAGACCCCATTCCAAGCTCTCAAAGACATTCTCCCCCGAATTATAGACCCTATTCTTAATATAATAAATACTTCAGTAGAAAGTGCTTATGTTCCACGTCCTTCAAACATGACGTCATTAAACTTCTTCTGAAAAAGACTCATCTCGATCCCGACCTATTGTTAAACTACAGACCTATTTATAACCCACCACAGCAGGGTTCAGAGCCTCGGGTGGTTCCTCTCAGGTGGTTCCTCTCGGGTGGTTCCTCTCAGGTGGTTCCTCTCGGGTGGTTCCTCTCAGGTGGTTCCTCTCAGGTGGTTCCTCTCAGGTGCTTCCTCTCAGGTGGTTCCTCTCATGTGGTTCCTCTCATGTGGTTCCTCTCAGGTGGTTCCTCTCAGGTGGTTCCTCTCAGGTGGTTCCTCTCGAGTGGTTCCTCTCAGGTGGTTCCTCTCAGGTGGTTCCTCTCAGGTGGTTCCTCTCAGGTGGTTCCTCTCGAGTGGTTCCTCTCAGGTGGTTCCTCTCAGGTGGTTCCTCTCAGGTGGTTCCTCTCGGGTGGTTCCTCTCGGGTGGTTCCTCTCAGGTGGTTCCTCTCAGGTGGTTCCTCTCAGGTGGTTCCTCTCAGGTGGTTCCTCTCGGGTGGTTCCTCTCAGGTGGTTCCTCTCAGGTGGTTCCTCTCATGTGGTTCCTCTCATGTGGTTCCTCTCAGGTGGTTCCTCTCAGGTGGTTCCTCTCGGGTGGTTCCTCTCGGGTGGTTCCTCTCAGGTGGTTCCTCTCAGGTGGTTCCTCTCAGGTGGTTCCTCTCATGTGGTTCCTCTCAGGTGGTTCCTCTCAGGTGGTTCCTCTCGGGTGGTTCCTCTCAGGTGGTTCCTCTCATGTGGTTCCTCTCATGTGGTTCCTCTCAGGTGGTTCCTCTCAGGTGGTTCCTCTCATGTGGTTCCTCTCGGGTGGTTCCTCTCAGGTGGTTCCTCTCATGTGGTTCCTCTCAGGTGGTTCCTCTCAGGTGCTTCCTCTCAGGTGGTTCCTCTCATGTGGTTCCTCTCATGTGGTTCCTCTCAGGTGGTTCCTCTCAGGTGGTTCCTCTCGAGTGGTTCCTCTCAGGTGGTTCCTCTCAGGTGGTTCCTCTCAGGTGGTTCCTCTCAGGTGGTTCCTCTCGAGTGGTTCCTCTCAGGTGGTTCCTCTCAGGTGGTTCCTCTCAGGTGGTTCCTCTCGGGTGGTTCCTCTCGGGTGGTTCCTCTCAGGTGGTTCCTCTCGGGTGGTTCCTCTCAGGTGGTTCCTCTCAGGTGGTTCCTCTCAGGTGGTTCCTCTCGGGTGGTTCCTCTCGGGTGGTTCCTCTCGGGTGGTTCCTCTCAGGTGGTTCCTCTCAGGTGGTTCCTCTCGGGTGGTTCCTCTCGGGTGGTTCCTCTCGGGTGGTTCCTCTCAGGTGGTTCCTCTCGGGTGGTTCCTCTCGGGTGGTTCCTCCATGGGAGAAATGTCTTGTTTCTTCAGGTTTGACTGATTTTGTCTCATTTTGTGACTTAATGTTTTGTCTTGTCAATAACTTTAACTTCAAATATCAGATGTTCACAAAGTGACTCTATGACGTAAATATGACTTACATTTTCCCCAAATCATTTTTTTAGTCATTATTTGTACTTTGTAACTCTGAAGTGAGAGTATTTTACACCGGGGACGTTCTACTTGAAACTCAGCCCAAACATCCGTTTTTTGTTCATAATTATTTAAATAAACGAGATATAAACACCAAGAATCAGAGCAGAAAGTCTTTATTCTATTTTGTCACATACGACATTTTAAGATCAATAAAAGAAGAGCATTATAAACATGGAAGAGGCAAATCAGGCAAAACGGAGTAAAAACGGTGTAAAAAGTGCACTTAAAGTTCTCATGTTCAAACTCCGTGACATAAAGATCATAAAAGACTTTAATCAGAATAAAAGACACAAAATGGAGACATAAATAAACCCAATAAAGACTAAATAATCTTTAACTAATCAGCTTTTTCAATCTTCACATTTTAAAAAGGTGTAAACCAGAACTAAACCAGGACTAAACTAGAACTAAACCAGGACTAAACCAGGTCCAAACCAGGACTAAACCAGAACTAAACCAGGTCTAAACCAGGTCTAAACCAGGTCTAAACCAGGACTAAACCAGGACTAAACCAGAACTAAACCAGGACTAAACCAGGACTAAACCAGGTCTAAACCAGGACTAAACCAGGTCTAAACCAGGACTAAACCAGGACTAAACTAGGACTAAACTAGGACTAAACCAGGTCTAAACCAGGACTAAACCAGGACTAAACTAGGACTAAACTAGGACTAAACTAGGACTAAACTAGGACTAAACTACGGCTGCAGAATGTTGAAAAAACAGCAATTTAATTGTGATTAGATTTAGATTTTTAATGTTTAAAAAGTATGAATTTTCACAGGGCACTTTGTGAACTTTAAAGACTCCCATTATGTTTGGAGACGCCGCAGACGTCGCAGACGCCGCAGACGTTGCAGCGTCTCCAGACGCCGCAGACGCCGCAGACGCCGCAGACGTCGCAGACGTCGCAGACGCCGCAGACGTCGCAGACGCCGCAGACGACGCAGACGTCGCAGACGTCGCAGACGCCGCAGACGTTGCAGCGTCTCCAGACGCCGCAGACGTTGCAGCGTCTCCAGACGCCGCAGACGCCGCAGACGTCGCAGACGTCGCAGACGCCGCAGACGCCGCAGACGTTGCAGCGTCTCCAGACGCCGCAGACGCCGCAGACGCCGCAGACGTCGCAGACGTCGCAGACGCCGCAGACGCCGCAGACGTCGCAGACGTCGCAGACGCCGCAGACGCCGCAGACGTCGCAGACGCCGCAGACGTTGCAGCGTCTCCAGACGTCGCTCTGGCGGCGGCGCCTCATTTGAAGGTGATGAGGTACTCTGGGTAGGCGTGGCTGTCGTGGAAGATGATGAACATGGTGGGCCGGGCGGTGTTGTCCACCACGCTGTCGTACTTCTCGATGGAGCCGGTCTTCTTCAGCGGAGGCTCGATCATGTCGGACGTCCCGGTGGTGAAGTCTCCGGTCAGGACGGAGCACAGGTACATGAACTTCTCTCCTGAGACGCTGGGACGCGAGTACGTGTCACCGCTGGAGTACTGGGCGCTCACCGCAAAGTAGGTCCCTTTGCCAAAGGCCGTGGCTGTGGAGCAGAGCAGAGAGCATCATGGGACAGTACACACTCACCTGACAAATACTACTACGACACAGTAGCTCGGGGTCATCTTTACTTAAAGTACTCAAGTATATGCTGTATGATCAAAAGTACTTTTTACAAGTCATTTTCAAGACAAGATACAAATAGTGTTTGTGTTTCCTGTTCAGTCCAGCTTTAAAGTAGTAAACTTTATGTAAATGATTAGATCAAAGACATATTTGGACATAAAAGGAACATTGGATAAAGGAACATTTTGTATATTTACTATTTCCACAACAAAAGTCAGAATAATCCAACTGTGAGTTTAGAAGCTCCGGTATGTATCCTACTCTGTGTAAGCCCCGCCCTCGGGGAGGAGCCTCCTGATAATAGCCCCTCCCGTTTATCGATGCGTTTGCAACGTTTTAAGTTTCACCTGAAATGAAACGGTCGAATAAACATCACAGTTATATCTGAGTGAGAATGACTTTTACAGGTTGAAACGGTGTTGACACTTGTGCCTAGGCCACGGACTTCCTGTTTAAATAAAGAATGACTTCCTGTTTAAATAAAGAATGACTTCCTGTTTAAATAATGACTTCCGGTTTAAATAAATAATGACTTCCTGTTTAAATAATGACTTCCTGTTTAAATAAAGAATGACTTCCTGTTTAAATAAAGAATGACTTCCTGTTTAAATAAAGAATGACTTCCTGTTTAAATAAAGAATGACTTCCTGTTTAAATAATGACTTCCTGTTTAAATAAAGAATGACTTCCTGTTTAAATAAAGAATGACTTCCTGTTTAAATAAAGAATGACTTCTTGTTTAAATAAAGAATGACTTCCTGTTTAAATAAAGAATGACTTCCTGTTTAAATAAAGAATGACTTCCTGTTTAAATAAAGAATGACTTCCTGTTTAAATAAAGAATGACTTCCTGTTTAAATAAAGAATGACTTCCTGTTTAAATAAAGAATGACTTCCTGTTTAAATAATGACTTCCTGTTTAAATAAAGAATGACTTCCTGTTTAAATAAAGAATGACTTCCTGTTTAAATAAAGAATGACTTCCTGTTTAAATAAAGAAGGACTTCCTGTTTAAATAAAGAATGACTTCTTGTTTAAATAAAGAATGACTTCCTGTTTAAATAAAGAATGACTTCCTGTTTAAATAAAGAATGACTTCCTGTTTAAATAAAGAATGACTTTCTGTGTAAATAAAGAATGACTTCCTGTTTAAATAAAGAATGACTTCCTGTTTAAATAAAGAATGACTTCCTGTTTAAATAAAGAATGACTTCCTGTTTAAATAAAGAATGACTTCCTGCTTAAATAAATAATGACTTCCTGTTTAAATAAAGAATGACTTCCTGCTTAAATAAAGAATGACTTCCTGTTTAAATAAAGAATGACTTCCTGTTTAAATAAAGAATGACTTCCTGTTTAAATAAAGAATGACTTCCTGTTTAAATAAAGAATGACTTCCTGTTTAAATAAAGAATGACTTCCTGTTTAAATAAAGAATGACTTCCTGCTTAAATAAAGAATGACTTCCTGTTTAAATAAAGAATGACTTCCTGCTTAAATAAAGTAAGATTTCCTGGTTGAATAAAGTAAGATTTCCTGGTTACTTCCTGGTTACTTCCTGGTTGAATAAAGTAAGACTTCCTGGTTACTTCCTGGTTGAATAAAGTAAGATTTCCTGGTTACTTCCTGGTTACTTCCTGGTTGAATAAAGTAAGATTTCCTGGTTACTTCCTGGTTACTTCCTGGTTGAATAAAGTAAGATTTCCTGGTTACTTCCTGGTTGAATAAAGTAAGATTTCCTGGTTACTTCCTGGTTGAATAAAGTAAGATTTCCTGGTTACTTCCTGGTTGAATAAAGTAAGATTTCCTGGTTACTTCCTGGTTGAATAAAGTAAGATTTCCTGGTTACTTCCTGGTTGAATAAAGTAAGACTTCCTGGTGACTTCCTGCTGGCTCGTACCGTTCTTGCCGGCGTAGCTGCGGTTGAAGCCGTGCTCGTTGATGAAGGCCACGGTGTCGTGACTCGTGCCGTGGAAAAGACGCTTCTCGTTGTTTCCGTGTCCGTTTTTCTGATCCATCGCTCGTCTTTTAATCTGTAAACTCTGCCACAAGACCGGGTTCTGGACCCGCTGGATCTGAGAGGACAAGAGAGCAGGACTTAGACCGGACAAGGACAAGAGACAAGAGACCAGGACTTAGACCGGACAAGGACAAGAGACAAGAGACAAGAGACAAGAGACCAGGACTTAGACCGGACAAGGACAAGAGACAAGATACCAGGACTTAGACCGGACAAGGACAAGAGACAAGAGACAAGAGACAAGAGACCAGGACTTAGACCGGACAAGAGACCAGAGACAAGAGACAAGAGACCAGGACTTAGACCGGACAAGGACAAGAGACAAGAGACAGGAGACAGGGGACACGAGACCGGAGACAGGGGACAGGAGACCAGAGACAAGAGACAAGAGACCAGGACTTAGACAGGAGACAGGAGACAGGAGACAAGAGACAAGAGACAAGAGACAAGAGACAAGAGACCAGGACTTAGACCGGACAAGAGACAGGAGACAGGAGACAGGAGACAGGAGACAAGAGACCAGGACTTAGACAAGAGACAAGAGACCAGGACTTAGACAGGAGACAAGAGACAGGAGACAGGAGACAGGAGACAGGAGACAGGAGACAAGAGACAAGAGACAAGAGACAAGAGACAAGAGACCAGGACTTAGACCGGACAAGGACAAGAGACAAGAGACAGGAGACAGGAGACAGGAGACAGGAGACAAGAGACAAGAGACAAGAGACAGGAGACAGGAGACAGGAGACAGGAGACAGGAGACAAGGGACAGGGGACAGGAGATCAGAGACCGGAAACAGGGGACAGGAGACCAGAGACCAGAGACAAGAGACCAGGACTTAGACAGGAGACAAGAGACAGGAGACAAGAGACAAGAGACCAGAGACAAGAGACCAGGACTTAGACCGGACAAGGACAAGAGACAGGGGACACGAGACCGGAGACAGGGGACAGGAGACCAGAGACCAGAGACAAGAGACCAGGACTTAGACAGGAGACAAGAGACAGGAGACAAGAGACAAGAGACCAGAGACCAGAGACAAGAGACCAGAGACCAGGACTTAGACCGGACAAGGACAAGAGACAAGAGACAGGAGACAAGAGACCAGAGATCAGAGACAAGAGACCAGGACTTAGACAGGAGACAAGAGACAGGAGACAGGAGACAGGAGACAGGAGACAGGAGACAGGAGACAAGAGACAAGAGACAAGAGACAAGAGACAAGAGACAAGAGACCAGGACTCACCTTGGTGATGTTCTTGTTGCATGAAGCCTTGAACAGTTGCTCCACAGCGGTGAACTCGGGGCTCCCGGGGGCCACAGTGAGGACTTTAGTGGAGCTGGTGTCCATGGCCTCCCAGGACTCAGGCAGGTCTACGGAGGTCCACCCCAAACCCCTTATATTTAATATGTGGACGTTCACCACAGACCAGCAAAAGAACGACTAAGATCCTGACATCTTACAGACACTATTCAGTGTTTGTCTCCCGGTTCCCCTCGGTTCCCCCCCGGTTCCCCTCGGTCCCCCCCGGTTCCCCTCCGGTTCCCCCCCTCGGTCCCCCCGGTCCCGGTTCCCCCCCGGTTCCCCCCCCCGGTCCCCCCGGTTCCCCTCGGTTCCCCCCCGGTTCCCCTCGGTCCCCCCCGGTTCCCCTCCGGTTCCCCCCCTCGGTCCCCCCGGTCCCGGTTCCCCCCCGGTTCCCCCCCCCGGTCCCCCCCGGTTCCCCCCCGGTCCCGGTTCCCCTCGGTTCCCCCCAGTCCCCCCCCGGTCCCCTCGGTTCCCCCCAGCCCCCCCCCCGGTCCCCCTCGGTCCCCCCCTGTCCCGGTTCCCCTCGGTTCCCCCCAGTCCCCCCCCGGTCCCCTCGGTCCCCCTCGGTTCCCCCCAGTCCCCCCCCCGGTCCCCTTGGTCCCCCTCGGTTCCCCCCCGGTCCCGGTCCCCCTCGGTCCCCCCCGGTTCCCCCCCCGGTCCCGGTTCCCCTCGGTCCCCCCCGGTCCCCCCCCCTCGGTCCTCTCGGTCCCCCTCGGTTCCCCCCGGTCCCCTCGGTTCCCCCCGGTCCCCCCCCCGGTCCCCCTCGGTCCCCCCCTGTCCCGGTTCCCCTCGGTTCCCCCCAGTCCCCCCCCGGTCCCCTCGGTCCCCCTCGGTTCCCCCCAGTCCCCCCCCCGGTCCCCTTGGTCCCCCTCGGTTCCCCCCCGGTCCCGGTCCCCCTCGGTCCCCCCCGGTTCCCCCCCCGGTCCCGGTTCCCCTCGGTCCCCCCCGGTCCCCCCCCCTCGGTCCTCTCGGTCCCCCTCGGTTCCCCCCGGTCCCCCCCCCCGTTCCTCTCGGTCCCCCCCGGTCCCGGTTCCCCTCGGTCCCCCCCCGGTCCCTCACTCACCGCTCATCTTGTTGACCCTCTGGATCTTCAGGCTCTGACCGTCCTTGCAGGCGGCCGGTCCTTTGGGCAGTTTCACGTTGACCTCTTGACCGTTGAGCTTGACCTTGACCTCCTTCTCCCGGCGCTCCAGAGCCTGCTCCAGCTCGTAGCTCGTCTTCTGGTTGAAGGGGTGGAAGTGGTGCCCGGGCGGGGCGTACTGCCACTCCACCACCGCGCTCAGAAGCTCCGCCTTCTGGCTCAGCTCCGCCTCCTGCCGCAGCGCCTTCAGCATCTGGTGGATCTGGTTGGACGCGTCCAGCACGTCTTTGGTCAGGCCGTCCACGTGGACACTTCCCACGCCGTTCTTGACCTCCACGCGGATGCCCACCTCCATGTCCCTCTGGATGTCCTCCAGCCGCTGCTTGTCCTCCGGGCGGAGGCTGGGGACGCTCTCGTCTTTGATGGAGCTGCTGTGGAGACTTTTGGACAGGATGGAGTGGATTCTCTGCTTGGCCAGGTTGATCTGGGACACGGACGCTCCACAGATGTGGAAGAGGACGGGCGTGGCCTTCAGAGCGTCCAGCACAAAGTCTCCGCTCGTCTGTGTCTTCTCTGGAGACGACGGGACGAAGAACGCTGAAGACCAAAGACCTTCACATGTTAATGTTTCAGGCAAAAAACAGACTAAACCAGGACTAAACCAGGTCTAAACCAGGTCTAAACCAGGTCTAAACCAGGTCTAAACCAGGACTAAACCAGGACTAAACCAGGTCTAAACCAGGTCTAAACCAGGACTAAACCAGGACTAAACCAGGACTAAACCAGGACTAAACCAGGTCTAAACCAGGACTAAACCAGGACTAAACCAGGTCTAAACCGGGTCTAAACCAGGACTAAACCAGGTCTAAACCAGGACTAAACCAGGACTAAACCAGGTCTAAACCAGGACTAAACCAGGACTAAACCAGGACTAAACCAGGTCTAAACCAGGACTAAACCAGGACTAAACCAGGTCTAAACCAGGACTAAACCAGGACTAAACCAGGTCTAAACCAGGTCTAAACCAGGACTAAACCAGGACTAAACCAGGACTAAACCAGGACTAAACCAGGTCTAAACCAGGACTAAACCAGGACTAAACCAGGTCTAAACCGGGTCTAAACCAGGACTAAACCAGGTCTAAACCAGGACTAAACCAGGACTAAACCAGGTCTAAACCAGGACTAAACCAGGACTAAACCAGGACTAAACCAGGTCTAAACCAGGACTAAACCAGGACTAAACCAGGTCTAAACCAGGTCTAAACCAGGACTAAACCAGGTCTAAACCAGGACTAAACTAGGACTAAACCAGGTCTAAACTAGGTCTAAACCAGGACTAAACCAGGACTAAACCAGGTCTAAATCAGGTCTAAACCAGGACTAAACCAGGTCTAAACCAGGACTAAACCAGGTCTAAACCAGGTCTAAACCAGGTCTAAACCAGGACTAAACCAGGACTAAACCAGGACTAAACCAGGTCTAAACCAGGTCTAAACCAGGTCTAAACCAGGACTAAACCAGGTCTAAACCAGGACTAAACCAGGACTAAACCAGGTCTAAACCAGGACTAAACCAGGACTAAACCAGGTCTAAACCAGGACTAAACCAGGACTAAACCAGGACTAAACCAGGTCTAAACCAGGACTAAACCAGGACTAAACCAGGTCTAAACCAGGTCTAAACCAGGTCTAAACCAGGACTAAACCAGGTCTAAACCAGGACTAAACCAGGACTAAACCAGGACTAAACCAGGTCTAAACCAGGTCTAAACCAGGACTAAACCAGGTCTAAACCAGGACTAAACCAGGTCTAAACCAGGACTAAACCAGGTCTAAACCAGGTCTAAACCAGGTCTAAACCAGGACTAAACCAGGACTAAACCAGGTCTAAACCAGGACTAAACCAGGTCTAAACCAGGACTAAACCAGGACTAAACCAAAGAGCAAATATAAACCAGAATGTTCTTGTGCCAGAATGATTTAAAGAAAAGGGAAACACAAACATGCCATAAAGTGATAATATACAGATTTTTAAAGTCCTAAAAGAGTCAAACTTACACTTGATCTTTGAGGCCAACGTCCCGATCACGCCGCTCTCCTTCTCCTTCTCCTTCTCCTTCTTCTTCTGGTCGGAGGCGGAGCGCTCTTGCAGACTGTCGTGGAAGTCTTTGAGCATCTGCGGCTGAAAGATCACGATCCTCACGCTCTTCAGACTGTTGGGGTTTTTACTGAGCACGTCGATCACCGCGTCCAGCATGGCGTCCGCCACGCTCCTCGCCTGCACGTTCCCCTGACCTGGAGGCACGGTCACATGGTCAGACACATGGTCAGAGGAGCAGTGGACACACGGGGGGCGTGTCAGAGGGGCGTGTCAGAGGGGCGTGTCAGAGGAGCAGTAGACCTACAGCGGGGGCGTGTCAGATGCCCTACCTGTGCCGATGGCGGGCAGGGCCACCGAGCTGAGGGAGTGCTTGATGCAGGTGAGCAGAGCGTCTCGGACTGAGGCTGAGATCTTGGCGGGGTCGGTCTGTCCCACCACGTGAAGGATCTTCTTACACCTGAGGGCCCCGGGCTGCGTCAGGACCCACCCACTGTGAGGCTGGGCTCCTGAGAACACACGTCATGACCATCGCACCAGAGCGTTTATGACAAACCAGAAGTGATTTAGTCCAGAAGCAGTGAAGTACTAATGTCTGTACAAGGTCCTGGTTTAGTCCTGGTTTAGTCCTGGTTTAGACCTGGTTTAGTCCTGGTTTAGTCCTGGTTTAGTCCTGGTTTAGTCCTGGTTTAGTCCTGGTTTAGTCCTGGTTTAGACCTGGTTTAGTCCTGGTTTAGTCCTGGTTTAGTCCTGGTTTAGTCCTGGTTTAGACCTGGTTTAGTCCTGGTTTAGTCCTGGTTTAGACCTGGTTTAGTCCTGGTTTAGTCCTGGTTTAGACCTGGTTTAGTCCTGGTTTAGACCTGGTTTAGTCCTGGTTTAGTCCTGGTTTAGACCTGGTTTAGTCCTAGTTTAGACCTGGTTTAGACCTGGTTTAGACCTGGTTTAGTCCTGGTTTAGTCCTGGTTTAGTCCTGGTTTAGACCTGGTTTAGACCTGGTTTAGTCCTAGTTTAGACCTGGTTTAGACCTGGTTTAGACCTGGTTTAGTCCTGGTTTAGTCCTGGTTTAGTCCTGGTTTAGTCCTGGTTTAGTCCTGGTTTAGACCTGGTTTAGACCTGGTTTAGTCCTGGTTTAGACCTGGTTTAGACCTGGTTTAGTCCTGGTTTAGTCCTGGTTTAGACCTGGTTTAGACCTGGTTTAGTCCTGGTTTAGTCCTGGTTTAGTCCTGGTTTAGTCCTGGTTTAGTCCTGGTTTAGACCTGGTTTAGTCCTGGTTTAGACCTGGTTTAGACCTGGTTTAGACCTGGTTTAGTCCTGGTTTAGACCTGGTTTAGTCCTAAACCAGGACGGAAATGGGGTTCCCGGGGGCCTCGGCCCTCGGGCCCCGGCGTGTCCTAGTGCTGGTGCTTCTTACCCAGAGTCCCACACTCGGTCTCCACGGCAGGTCCAGCGGCGTCCAGAATGGCCCTGGACACTCCTGGACACACACAGCTTCAGAACACGTGTGGTGGTCAGGACTCAACACAACACTCACTCACCTGATCTGAGAGAGAAGCTGTCATTGGACGAGTTCACGATGACATCAGTGGTTTCTTTGGTGATGTCACCGGTGACGACCTGCACAGAGACTCCGCCCAGTTTGGCCTCGTGCATCGAAGACGAGGACTTGACTTTAGAGAAGGGCCCTAAGGGAGGGGACGAGGTCAGCCAAGGAAACCACCGTGACACCGTTCTGCAGCGTACCTCCAGAGGGCGTGGCTTTAGAAGGACCGCCTCCTGCTGCGGCTTTAGAAGGACCGCCTCCTGCTGCGGCTATAGAAGGACCGCCTCCTGCTGCGGCTATAGAAGGACCGCCTCCTGCTTTAGGAAACTTCTTTTGAAACTCATCACTGAAAACCTGAGAGAGGAATCAACACTTTAAAATCACAAGCTCCTCCCCCCTGAGAGAGGAGGACCTCACAGAAGGACAGGGGGGCCTCACAGAAGGACAGGGGGGGCCTCACAGAAGGACAGGGGGGGCCTCACAGAAGGACAGGGGGCCTCACAGAAGGACAGGAGGACCTCACAGAAGGACAGGGGGCCTCACAGAAGGACAGGGGGCCTCACAGAAGGACAGGGGGCCTCACAGAAGGAGAGGGGGGCCTCACAGAAGGACAGGGGGCCTCACTGAAGGACAGGGGGCCTCACAGAAGGACAGGGGGCCTCACAGAAGGACAGGAGGACCTCACAGAAGGACCTCACAGAAGGACAGGGGGCCTCACAGAAGGACAGGAGGACCTCACAGAAGGACAGGGGGCCTCACAGAAGGACAGGGGGGCCTCACAGAAGGACAGGGGGCCTCACAGAAGGACAGGGGGGCCTCACAGAAGGACAGGGGGCCTCACAGAAGGACAGGGGGCCTCACAGAAGGACAGGGGGGCCTCACAGAAGGACAGGGGGGCCTCACAGAATGACAGGGGGGCCTCACAGAAGGACAGGGGGCCTCACAGAAGGACAGTGGGCCTCACAGAAGGACAGGGGGCCTCACAGAAGGACAGGGGGGCCTCACAGAAGGACAGGGGGCCTCACAGAAGGACAGGAGTACCTCACAGAAGGACAGGGGGCCTCACAGAAGGACAGGGGGCCTCACAGAAGGACAGGGGGCCTCACAGAAGACAGGGGGCCTCACAGAAGGACAGGAGGACCTCACAGAAGGACAGGGGGCCTCACAGAAGGACAGGAGGACCTCACAGAAGGACAGGGGGCCTCACAGAAGGACAGGGGGGCCTCACAGAAGACAGGGGGCCTCACAGAAGGACAGGGGGGCCTCACAGAAGGACAGGGGGCCTCACAGAAGGACAGGAGTACCTCACAGAAGGACAGGGGGCCTCACAGAAGGACAGGAGGACCTCACAGAAGGACAGGGGGCCTCACAGAAGGACAGGGGGGCCTCACAGAAGGACAGGGGGCCTCACAGAAGGACAGGGGGGCCTCACAGAAGGACAGGAGGACCTCACAGAAGGACAGGGGGCCTCACAGAAGGACAGGGGGGCCTCACAGAATGACAGGGGGGCCTCACAGAAGGACAGGGGGCCTCACAGAAGGACAGTGGGCCTCACAGAAGGACAGGGGGCCTCACAGAAGGACAGGGGGGCCTCACAGAAGGACAGGGGGCCTCACAGAAGGACAGGAGTACCTCACAGAAGGACAGGGGGCCTCACAGAAGGACAGGGGGCCTCACAGAAGACAGGGGGCCTCACAGAAGGACAGGAGGACCTCACAGAAGGACAGGGGGCCTCACAGAAGGACAGGGGGCCTCACAGAAGGACAGGAGGGCCTCACAGAAGGACAGGGGGCCTCACAGAAGGACAGGGGGCCTCACAGAAGGACAGGGGGGCCTCACAGAAGGACAGGGGGCCTCACAGAAGGACAGGGGGGCCTCACAGAAGGACAGGGGGGCCTCACAGAAGGACAGGGGGCCTCACAGAAGGACAGGGGGGCCTCACAGAATGACAGGGGGGCCTCAGAGAAGGACAGGGGGCCTCACAGAAGGACAGTGGGCCTCACAGAAGGACAGGGGGCCTCACAGAAGGACAGGGGGGCCTCACAGAAGGACAGGGGGCCTCACAGAAGGACAGGAGTACCTCACAGAAGGACAGGGGGCCTCACAGAAGGACAGGGGGCCTCACAGAAGGACAGGGGGCCTCACAGAAGACAGGGGGCCTCACAGAAGGACAGGAGGACCTCACAGAAGGACAGGGGGCCTCACAGAAGGACAGGAGGACCTCACAGAAGGACAGGAGGACCTCACAGAAGGACAGGGGGGCCTCACAGAAGGACAGGGGGCCTCACAGAAGGACAGGAGTACCTCACAGAAGGACAGGGGGCCTCACAGAAGGACAGGAGGACCTCACAGAAGGACAGGAGGACCTCACAGAAGGACAGGAGGACCTCACAGAAGGACAGGGGGCCTCACAGAAGGACAGGGGGCCTCACAGAAGGACAGTGGGCCTCACAGAAGGACAGGGGGGCCTCACAGAAGGACAGGAGGACCTCACAGAAGGACAGGAGGACCTCACAGAAGGACAGGGGGCCTCACAGAAGGACAGGGGGCCTCACAGAAGGACAGGAGTACCTCACAGAAGGACAGGGGGCCTCACAGAAGGACAGGAGGACCTCACAGAAGGACAGGAGGACCTCACAGAAGGACAGGAGGACCTCACAGAAGGACAGGAGGACCTCACAGAAGGACAGGGGGCCTCACAGAAGGACAGGGGGCCTCACAGAAGGACAGGGGGCCTCACAGAAGGACAGGGGGCCTCACAGAAGGACAGGGGGCCTCACCTGGATGGTGTTGGCGTCTCCTGGGAACAGCACCACTTGGACCCTCTTCAGGCTCCGGGGCCTCGTGCTGCTGGCCTCCAGGATCCTCTCCATGAGCAGAGAGAAGACCAGATCTTTGGGGAAGCCCAGGTTTCCCGTCCCCATCGCGGAGAAGGAGATGGAGGACATGCCCAGGTCCTCCGCTGTGGACAGGCAGTCCTTAAAGAGGCCCCTGAGGACCTGCAGCACAGGACATCAGGAGTCAAACATCTCAGAGCTCAGCACATCTGACACAAGTTTGACTCTTATGTGAACGAAGCTTCAGGGTTTGAGCTGAGGAGCCAGGTGATGTTCTAGAAGCAGGTCTGAGGTCAGTTCATAACGTGTTGCCGTGGCGACCGTCATGGTGTATTTTATGTGTTCATCAAATTGTACCGCTCTATTTCAGGTTCCATTCCATTTTTCGTTTCCTTATTTGATGACGGCCCCTAAGTACTTTGTCTCTGCTGCAGCTGCACATTCGGAGCGTGTGATTGGCTGAGCCCAAAATACACATCTGTTCTAAACGAGGTCGTGTCACGTGACACTGAATATTTATGTAAATGACTTTAGTGTTTAGAGTTATTGACCTGTGGCTCCTCCCACTTTCAGACTCCATCTGAGACCGCAGCGGGACATGTCCACACAGCGTCCTACGAGTGACATGTCCACACAGCGTCCTACGTGTGTCATGTCCACACAGCGTCCTACGTGTGTCATGTCCACACAGCGTCCTACGTGTGTCATGTCCACACAGCGTCCTACGAGTGACATGTCCACACAGCGTCCTACGTGTGACATGTCCACACAGCGTCCTACGTGTGTCATGTCCACACAGCGTCCTACGTGTGACATGTCCACACAGCGTCCTACGTGTGTCATGTCCACACAGCGTCCTACGTGTGTCATGTCCACACAGCGTCCTACGTGTGACATGTCCACACAGCGTCCTACGTGTGTCATGTCCACACAGCGTCCTACGTGTGACATGTCCACACAGCGTCCTACGTGTGTCATGTCCACACAGCGTCCTACGTGTGACATGTCCACACAGCGTCCTACGAGTGTCATGTCCACACAGCGTCCTACACGTGACATGTCCACACAGCGTCCTACGTGTGTCATGTCCACACAGCGTCCTACGTGTGTCATGTCCACACAGCGTCCTACGTGTGTCATGTCCACACAGCGTCCTACGTGTGACATGTCCACACAGCGTCCTACGTGTGTCATGTCCACACAGCGTCCTACGTGTGACATGTCCACACAGCGTCCTACGAGTGACATGTCCACACAGCGTCCTACACGTGTCATGTCCGCACAGCGTCCTACACGTGTCATGTCCGCACAGCGTCCTACACGTGACATGTCCGCACAGCGTCCTACGTGTGTCATGTCCACACAGCGTCCTACGTGTGTCATGTCCACACAGCGTCCTACGTGTGACATGTCCACACAGCGTCCTACGTGTGTCATGTCCACACAGCGTCCTACGTGTGACATGTCCACACAGCGTCCTACGTGTGACATGTCCACACAGCGTCCTACGTGTGACATGTCCACACAGCGTCCTACGTGTGACATGTCCACACAGCGTCCTACACGTGTCATGTCCACACAGCGTCCTACACGTGTAATGTCCACACAGCGTCCTACGTGTGACATGTTCACACAGCGTCCTACGTGTGACATGTCCACACAGCGTCCTACACGTGTCATGTCCACACAGCGTCCTACGTGTGACATGTCCACACAGCGTCCTACGTGTGTCATGTCCACACAGCGTCCTACGTGTGTCATGTCCACACAGCGTCCTACGTGTGACATGTCCACACAGCGTCCTACACGTGTCATGTCCACACAGCGTCCTACGTGTGACATGTCCACACAGCGTCCTACGTGTGACATGTCCACACAGCATCCTACGTGTGTCATGTCCACACAGCGTCCTACGTGTGACATGTCCACACAGCGTCCTACACGTGTCATGTCCACACAGCGTCCTACACGTGTCATGTCCACACAGCGTCCTACACGTGACATGTCCACACAGCGTCCTACGTGTGTCATGTCCACACAGCGTCCTACGTGTGACATGTCCACACAGCGTCCTACACGTGTCATGTCCACACAGCGTCCTACGTGTGACATGTCCACACAGCGTCCTACGTGTGTCATGTACACACAGCGTCCTACGTGTGACATGTCCACACAGCGTCCTACACGTGTCATGTCCACACAGCGTCCTACACGTGTCATGTCCACACAGCGTCCTACGTGTGACATGTCCACACAGCATCCTACGTGTGTCATGTCCACACAGCGTCCTACGTGTGACATGTCCACACAGCGTCCTACACGTGTCATGTCCACACAGCGTCCTACACGTGTCATGTCCACACAGCGTCCTACGTGTGTCATGTCCACACAGCGTCCTACACGTGTCATGTCCACACAGCGTCCTACGTGTGACATGTCCACACAGCGTCCTACGTGTGACATGTCCACACAGCATCCTACGTGTGTCATATCCACACAGCGTCCTACGTGTGACATGTCCACACGGCGTCCTACGTGTGACATGTCCACACAGCGTCCTACACGTGTCATGTCCACACAGCGTCCTACGTGTGACATGTCCTCACAGCGTCCTACGTGTGTCATGTCCACACAGCGTCCTACGTGTGACATGTCCACACAGCGTCCTACACGTGTCATGTCCACACAGCGTCCTACACGTGTCATGTCCACACAGCGTCCTACACGTGACATGTCCACACAGCGTCCTACGTGTGTCATGTCCACACAGCGTCCTACGTGTGACATGTCCACACAGCGTCCTACACGTGTCATGTCCACACAGCGTCCTACGTGTGACATGTCCACACAGCGTCCTACGTGTGTCATGTACACACAGCGTCCTACGTGTGACATGTCCACACAGCGTCCTACACGTGTCATGTCCACACAGCGTCCTACACGTGTCATGTCCACACAGCGTCCTACGTGTGACATGTCCACACAGCATCCTACGTGTGTCATGTCCACACAGGAGGACTCCTCCTCACCTCCTGCTCCTCCTCACCTCCTGCTCCTCCTCACCTCCTGCTCCTCCTTACCTCCTGCTCCTCCTCACCTTCTCCGCGGGGCCCTGTCCCTTGTCGTAGTGAGGGGCCACAGCGTGAAAGACCTTCTGACAGCTCAGGTTTCCTCCATCGGTGACGATCAGCTGACCCACCGCAGCCTGGCTCTGATTGGCCTGGACCAGGGTCTGGAGGGCGGGGCCGGCTGCGGACAAGATCGCCATGGAGACCGCGCCCTGGGACAAGACCAGGGCCTGGGTCACTGTGTTCACGATGACGTCCGTCTGAGGAGAGAAGCCAGGACTGAACCAGGACTAAACCAGGACTAAACCAGGTCTAAACCAGGACTAAACCAGGTCTAAACCAGGACTAAACCAGGACTAAACCAGGACTAAACCAGGACTAAACCAGGACTAAACCAGGTCTAAACCAGGACAAAACCAGGTCTAAACCAGGTCTAAACCAGGTCTAAACCAGGTCTAAACCAGGACTAAACCAGGACTGAACCAGGACTGAACCAGGACTAAACCAGGACTAAACCAGGACTAAACCAGGACTAAACCAGGACTAAACCAGGACTAAACCAGGACTAAACCAGGTCTAAACCAGGTCTAAACCAGGACTAAACCAGGTCTAAACCAGGTCTAAACCAGGACTAAACCAGGTCTAAACCAGGACTAAACCAGGTCTAAACCAGGACTAAACCAGGACTAAACCAGGTCTAAACCAGGACTAAACCAGGTCTAAACCAGGACTAAACCAGGACTAAACCAGGTCTAAACCAGGACTAAACCAGGACTAAACCAGGACTAAACCAGGACTAAACCAGGACTAAACCAGGTCTAAACCAGGACTAAACCAGGACTAAACTAGGTCTAAACCAGGACTAAACCAGGACAAAACCAGGTCTAAACCAGGACTAAACCAGGACAAAACCAGGTCTAAACCAGGTCTAAACCAGGACTGAACCAGGACTAAACCAGGACTAAACAAGGTCTAAACCAGGACTAAACCAGGTCTAAACCAGGACTAAACCAGGACAAAACCAGGACTAAACCAGGACAAAACCAGGTCTAAACCAGGTCTAAACCAGGTCTAAACCAGGACTAAACCAGGTCTAAACCAGGACTAAACCAGGTCTAAACCAGGACTAAACCAGGTCTAAACCAGGTCTAAACCAGGACTAAACCAGGACTAAACCAGGTCTAAACCAGGACTAGACCAGGTCTAAACCAGGACTAAACCAGGACAAAACCAGGTCTAAACCAGGTCTAAACCAGGACTAAACCAGGTCTAAACCAGGACTGAACCAGGACTAAACCAGGACTAAACCAGGTCTAAACCAGGACTAAACCAGGTCTAAACCAGGACTAAACCAGGACAAAACCAGGTCTAAACCAGGACTAAACCAAGTCTAAACCAGGACTAAACCAGGTCTAAACCAGGTCTAAACCAGGTCTAAACCAGGACTAAACCAGGTCTAAACCAGGTCTAAACCAGGACTAAACCAGGACTAAACCAGGTCTAAACCAGGACTAGACCAGGTCTAAACCAGGACTAAACCAGGTCTAAACCAGGACTAAACCAGGTCTAAACCAGGACTAAACCAGGACTAAACCAGGTCTAAACCAGAACTAAACCAGGTCTAAACCAGGTCTAAACCAGGACTAAACCAGGTCTAAACCAGGTCTAAACCAGAACTAAACCAGGTCTAAACCAGGACTAAACCAGGTCTAAACCAGAACTAAACCAGGTCTAAACCAGGTCTAAACCAGGACTAAACCAGGTCTAAACCAGGTCTAAACCCGAACTAAACCAGGTCTAAACCAGGTCTAAACCAGGACTAAACCAGGACTAAACCAGGTTTAAACCAGAACTAAACCAGGTCTAAACCAGGTCTAAACCAGGACTAAACCAGGTCTAAACCAGGACTAAACCAGGTCTAAACCAGGTCTAAACCAGGACTAAACCAGGTCTAAACCAGGACTAAACCAGGTCTAAACCAGGACTAAACCAGGTCTAAACCAGGTCTAAACCAGGACTAAACCAGGTCTAAACCAGGTCTAAACCAGGTCTAAACCAGGACTAAACCAGGTCTAAACCAGGACTAAACCAGGTCTAAACCAGGACTAAACCAGGTCCAAACCAGAACTAAACCAGGTCTAAACCAGGTCTAAACCAGGTCTAAACCAGGACTAAACCAGGTCTAAACCAGGACTAAACCAGGACTAAACCAGGTCTAAACCAGAACTAAACCAGGTCTAAACCAGGTCTAAACCAGGACTAAACCAGGTCTAAACCAGGTCTAAACCAGGACTAAACCAGGTCTAAACCAGGTCTAAACCAGGACTAAACCAGGTCTAAACCAGGACTAAACCAGGTCTAAACCAGGTCTAAACCAGGGCTAAACCAGGTCTAAACCAGGTCTAAACCAGGACTAAACCAGGTCTAAACCAGGTCTAAACCAGGTCTAAACCAGGACTAAACCAGGTCTAAACCAGGACTAAACCAGGACTAAACCAGGTCTAAACCAGGTCTAAACCAGGACTAAACCAGGACTAAACCAGGTCTAAACCAGGACTAAACCAGGTCTTAACCAGGACTAAACCAGGTCTAAACCAGGTCTAAACCAGGACTAAACCAGGACTAAACCAGGTCTAAACCAGGACTAAACCAGGACTAAACCAGGTCTAAACCAGAACTAAACCAGGACTAAACCAGGTCTAAACCAGAACTAAACCAGGTCTAAACCAGGTCTAAACCAGGACTAAACCAGGTCTAAACCAGGACTAAACCAGGTCTAAACCAGGACTAAACCAGGTCTAAACCAGGTCTAAACCAGGTCTAAACCAGGACTAAACCAGGACTAAACCAGGTCTAAACCAGGTCTAAACCAGGATTAAACCAGGTCTAAACCAGGTTTAAACCAGGTCTAAACCAGGACAAAACCAGGTCTAAACCAGGACTAAACCAGGTCTAAACCAGGTCTAAACCAGGTCTAAACCAGGACTAAACCAGGACTAAACCAGGTCTAAACCAGGACTAAACCAGGTCAAAACCAGGACTAAACCAGGTCTAAACCAGGTCTAAACCAGGACTAAACCAGGACTAAACCAGGTCTAAACCAGGACTAGACCAGGTCTAAACCAGGACTAAACCAGGTCTAAACCAGGTCTAAACCAGGTCTAAACCAGGACTAAACCAGGACTAAACCAGGACTAAACCAGGTCTAAACCAGAACTAAACCAGGTCTAAACCAGGTCTAAACCAGGACTAAACCAGGACTAAACCAGGTCTAAACCAGAACTAAACCAGGTCTAAACCAGGACTAAACCAGGTCTAAACCAGAACTAAACCAGGTCTAAACCAGGTCTAAACCAGAACTAAACCAGGTCTAAACCAGGACTAAACCAGGTCTAAACCAGGTCTAAACCAGGTCTAAACCAGGACTAAACCAGGTCTAAACCAGAACTAAACCAGGTCTAAACCAGGTCTAAACCAGGACTAAACCAGGTATAAACCAGGACTAAACCAGGTCTAAACCAGGTCTAAACCAGGACTAAACCAGGACTAAACCAGGTCTAAACCAGGACTAAACCAGGACTAAACCAGGTCTAAACCAGGACTAAACCAGGTCTAAACCAGGTCTAAACCAGGACTAAACCAGGTCTAAACCAGGTCTAAACCAGGACTAAACCAGGTCTAAACCAGGACTAAACCAGGTCTAAACCAGGTCTAAACCAGGTCTAAACCAGGACTAAACCAGGTCTAAACCAGGACTAAACCAGGTCTAAACCAGAACTAAACCAGGTCTAAACCAGGTCTAAACCAGGACTAAACCAGGACTAAACCAGGTCTAAACCAGGACTAAACCAGGTCTAAACCAGGTCTAAACCAGGACTAAACCAGGTCTAAACCAGGACTAAACCAGGTCTAAACCAGGTCTAAGGTCTAAACCAGGATTAAACCAGGTCTAAACCAGGTCTAAACCAGGTCTAAACCAGGACTAAACCAGGACTAAACCAGGACTAAACCAGGTCTAAACCAGGATTAAACCAGCTCTAAACCAGGTCTAAACCAGGTCTAAACCAGGACTAAACCAGGTCTAAACCAGGTCTAAACCAGGACTAAACCAGGTCTAAACCAGGACTAAACCAGGACTAAACCAGGACTAAACCAGGTCTAAACCAGGACTAAACCAGGACTAAACCAGGTCTAAACCAGGACTAAACCAGGACTAAACCAGGACTAAACCAGGACTAAACCAGGACTAAACCAGGTCTAAACCAGGACTAAACCAGGACTAAACCAGGTCTAAACCAGGACTAAACCAGGACTAAACCAGGACTAAACCAGGTCTAAACCAGGTCTAAACCAGGACTAAACCAGGACTAAACCAGGACTAAACCAGGTCTAAACCAGGACTAAACCAGGACTAAACCAGGACTAAACCAGGACTAAACCAGGACTAAACCAGGACTAATGTTTGAGTGTTGTTTTAACTCTTTGTGTTTTCATTGTTCGCCAAAAAGTTCTACTTTTAGTCATATTCATTACACAGTATTCATTACTTCCTGGTTAGTTCTCATTGGCTGAACACTGGGACAGACGTGAGGTGTTGTTACCGTGGCGTTCTCCAGGTTCCCTTTGAGGACGCAGATCTCCAGTCCCTCTTTGGTCAGCTCTCTGCCCACACAGGCCGGGTCCACGGCCACTGGGGCCGGGGCCGGGGTCGGGGCCGGGGCCGGGGTCGGAGGTACTTTAGGAAGAACGGGAACGGCGGCTCGTCCGCTTCCAAACACCTGCTTCACGGCGTTCTCCATGGCTCTGACCGCCGCCTCGTCGTTGTTCACTAAGTGCACGCTCTTCAGGAAACGGGCGTGGCCCTCGCAGTGCTCCCGCACGGCGCCGGCGATGATCCTGGCGCACTCTTTCAGCGGGAAGTTGCGGTTCCGGCTGATGGCCGGTATCGCTATGGAGTCGCACTGATGGATCTCGGCCAGCGCCAGACTCTTCCTCACGACCGCCGCCAGCTGCGCGGCGGCGTCGGCGGCGTTCTGCGGGTCGTACTGAGGCCCGACGGCGTGGACGATCTTCCGGCACGGCAGACTTCCTCCGGCGTTTGTCACTTTGCATTCGCCGGGCTTGAGATTCCCTTCCGATAACGTTATTTTGTCACACTCGACTTGTAACTGACGACCCGCCACTCTGGCCAGCGCCGCAGAGAGTCCCTGAGCGAGCTGCAGATCCGCCGTGGTCGGGTTCACCACGGCGAACACCGGGTAGCTGCACATGTCGGCGTTGGCGACCACGATCTCCACGCCGCCGGGCGCTCTGAACTCGTAAACCGGCTTTGGCAGAAGGCCCGCTGAAGGGTTGTCCACCATCTTCACCAAACACCCGGTTTGATCGGCGATGATCGACTGGTAATTCTCGTCCTTGTCCTCGAATATCTTCCTCGCTCCGTGTTTGGTGACGGTCAGCGACTCGAAGACGACGGCATCGACCAGGCCCTTGACCACACCCGCCTGTTCTTCAACGTCCACTCTGGGGCCGCTCAAAGAAATGCCGTCCGTCGTGAAAGACACCCGCACTTTATCGCCGAGAGCGTCCAGCGGCGGCGTGGAGAAGCGGCGCAGGTATTCGAGTTTGGCGACAGGGTCGACGAGGACGCTGTGCTCAACGTGGGCGTTTTGCTTCAAGAAATAGTCCAGTTCGAGGGCGACTCTGGCGGCGCTCTCCGTGAACCCGGACACGACCACCTGCTCCTGCTCCGCTCGGATCTGGACTCGGTTGCTTCCCGCGTTTTCCCGTTTCTCGAGGTCGTCCACCAGCGACCGCCACTCGAGCGTCTGGAGCACCTCGCCGTCCTCCGCTTTGACGCGCTTGGAGACGAGCGCCGAGCGTAGGTGCTCCGCAGCGTCCGCCACGTCCTGCGCCGTGCAGGCCGACAGCTGGATTCTGTTGGCGGACACTTGGAGCACGGCGTTCTTCCCGGTCAGCAGAGCGCGGGTCAGCGCCTCCGGGTCTTCTGACCTCATGAAGTCCAGCACGTGACGGTCCAGATCCACGTTCTGATGCTCCAGCTTCATCATCTCGTCGTAGATGACTTTGCTCGTGGCGGCGATCTCGTCCGTCAGGCCCGTGATCTTCGGGAACCGCCCGCGGGTGTCGAATCCCATCTCGGGATAGACGCTCAGCAGCTTCTGTTGGAGGCCGTCCCGGGACAGGAGCTGGAACACGCTCATGGACACTTTGATGTCCTCGGTGACCTGCGTCTTCTCTCGCCGCGCCCGTTTTATGAGCGAGTTGATGGATTGGCAGAGGGGTTCACAGAGTTTATCCACGTCCGATTTGAGACCCACGACTTTGATTTTCCCGTTGGTCTCGTCCGGGACAATCAGGACCTGGTCCTGGTCTGTGAGAAGAGACGAGACATTCTCCAGACTTTGTCTCCACAGATCAGGAGGAGGAGCCAACGTAGAGACTTTGTAACGGGACAGAAACTGAGACAGGATTGACCTGGAGACGAAAGAACAGAGTGTGAGACCATGAGGTGCACGATGTGTCCTCTACGCTCCATGATGTGTCCTCTACGCTCCATGATGTGTCCTCTACGCTCCATGATGTGTCCTCTACGCTCCATGATGTGTCCTCTACGCTCCATGATGTGTCCTCTACGCTCCATGATGTGTCCTCTACGCTCCACGATGTGTCCTCTACGCTTCACGATGTGTCCTCTACGCTTCACGATGTGTCCTCTACACTTAATGATGTGTCCTCTACACTTCATGATGTGTCCTCTACACTTCCTCATGTGTCCTCTACACTTCCTCATGTGTCCTCTACACTTCCTCATGTGTCCTCTACACTTCCTCATGTGTCCTCTACACTTCCTCATGTGTCCTCTACACTTCCTCATGTGTCCTCTACACTTCCTCATGTGTCCTCTACACTTCCTCATGTGTCCTCTACACTTCCTCATGTGTCCTCTACACTTCCTCATGTGTCCTCTACACTCCATGTATGAAATATATTTCTGAAACGTGTTTTAGGCAGATTCATTATAAAACTGCAGTAAAAGTTCAGTGAGGCAACAGAACATGTGCCTCATGGAATTGCTCAGTCCAGGTTGTTTTGGGATGACTTGTGTCAGAGATGAGACGATGGTTCTTCAGGTTCTTCAATCAGGTTTGATCATTTTGCTGAACTCGCTTTTCTTGGTTTAAACTTTAGTGGATTGAACAACATTTTGATGAGACAAAACTGCAAAGTCAAAATATGCAAGACTTTTGACTTTGTGAGACTGAGGGCGGAGCTAGTGGGACTGTATAGCATAAGGGCGGCGCTAGTGGGACTGAGGGCGGAGCTAGTGGGACTGTATAGCATAAGGGCGGAGCTAGTGGGACTGTTTAGCATAAAGGCGGAGCTAGTGGGACTGAGGGCGGAGCTAGTGGGACTGTATAGCATAAGGGCGGAGCTAGTGGGACTGTATAGCATAAGGGCGGAGCTAGTGGGACTGTTTAGCATAAAGGCGGAGCTAGTGGGACTGAGGGCGGAGCTAGTGGGACTGTATAGCATAAGGGTGGAGCTAGTGGGACTGTATAGCATAAGGGCGGAGCTAGTGGGACTGTTTAGCATAAAGGCGGAGCTAGTGGGACTGAGGGCGGAGCTAGTGGGACTGTATAGCATAAGGGCGGAGCTAGTGGGACTGTATAGCATAAGGGCGGAGCTAGTGGGACTGTATAGCATAAGGGCGGCGCTAGTGGGACTGAGGGCGGAGCTAGTGGGACTGTATAGCATAAGGGCGGAGCTAGTGGGACTGTTTAGCATAAAGGCGGAGCTAGTGGGACTGAGGGCGGAGCTAGTGGGACTGTATAGCATAAGGGCGGAGCTAGTGGGACTGTTTAGCATAAAGGCGGAGCTAGTGGGACTGAGGGCGGAGCTAGTGGGACTGTATAGCATAAGGGCGGAGCTAGTGGGACTGAGGGCGGAGCTAGTGGGGCTGTTCCTCTTCCGGGTACAGAACGACCAGTTTAAGTTCTTTTGGTTCTTTCATGTTTGTAAATCTGACTCTGAAAGAGGCGGAGCCTCACGTCACTGCTGCAGGCGGCTCAGCCAATCAGAGAAACACCAGGATGTGTCATGTTAAAAAACACAAGGTTCCATTCGACCCAGAGACTTTTACCTGACGGTCCCTGTCCAAAGACTTTTACCTGACGGTCCCTGTCCAAAGACTTTTACCTGACGGTCCCTGTCCAGAGACTTTTACCTGACGGTCCCTGTCCAGAGACTTTTACCTGACGGTCCCTGTCCAAAGACTTTTACCTGACGGTCCCTGTCCAAAGACTTTTACCTGACGGTCCCTGTCCAGAGACTTTTACCTGACGGTCCCTGTCCAAAGACTTTTACCTGACGATCCCTGTCCAGAGACTTTTACCTGACGATCCCTGTCCAAAGACTTTTACCTGACGGTCCCTGTCCAAAGACTTTTACCTGACGGTCCCTGTCCAGAGACTTTTACCTGACGGTCCCTGTCCAGAGACTTTTACCTGACGGTCCCTGTCCAAAGACTTTTACCTGACGGTCCCTGTCCAAAGACTTTTACCTGACGGTCCCTGTCCAGAGACTTTTACCTGACGGTCCCTGTCCAAAGACTTTTACCTGACGATCCCTGTCCAGAGACTTTTACCTGACGATCCCTGTCCAAAGACTTTTACCTGACGGTCCCTGTCCAAAGACTTTTACCTGACGGTCCCTGTCCAAAGACTTTTACCTGACGGTCCCTGTCCAAAGACTTTTACCTGACGGTCCCTGTCCAAAGACTTTTACCTGACGGTCCCTGTCCAAAGACTTTTACCTGACGGTCCCTGTCCAAAGACTTTTACCTGACGGTCCCTGTCCAAAGACTTTTACCTGACGGTCCCTGTCCAAAGACTTTTACCTGACGGTCCCTGTCCAGAGACTTTTACCTGACGGTCCCTGTCCAAAGACTTTTACCTGACGGTCCCTGTCCAAAGACTTTTACCTGACGATCCCTGTCCAGAGACTTTTACCTGACGGTCCCTGTCCAAAGACTTTTACCTGACGGTCCCTGTCCAAAGACTTTTACCTGACGGTCCCTGTCCAAAGACTTTTACCTGACGGTCCCGGTCCAAAGACTTTTACCTGACGGTCCCTGTCCAAAGACTTTTACCTGACGGTCCCTGTCCAAAGACTTTTACCTGACGGTCCCTGTCCAAAGACTTTTACCTGACGGTCCCGGTCCAAAGACTTTTACCTGACGGTCCCTGTCCAAAGACTTTTACCTGACGGTCCCTGTCCAAAGACTTTTACCTGACGGTCCCTGTCCAAAGACTTTTACCTGACGGTCCCTGTCCAAAGACTTTTACCTGACGGTCCCGGTCCAGTCGTGGAGGAGCTGCTCCTCCTGCTGCAGCAGCTCCTCCTCTGGACTCAGGCTCACAGAGTCCGGGTTGAGCTCCGCCCGGCACCAGTGAGTCTTGAGCTGTGAGAGGAGGAGCTGCAGGTCTGAGGCTCTGGAGGAGCAGAACCGGATCAGAACCGGGTCTTGGTCCTGGACCACAGGCTCCGGGAGCTTCAGAGGAGCTCGCTCTGCTCCGTACAGGGCCCGGCCCAGACTCTGGTAGAACGGGTAAAGCTTCAGCTCCTTCTTCTTGAGCACGAGGGGCTTCTGCAGCAGGAGCTGAACATCTGAGACACACCGAGCAAGCACAGGGCTAACCAAACCAGGTCTAAACCAGGTCTAAACCAGGTCTAAACCAGGTCTAAACCAGGGCTAAACCAGGGCTAAACCAGGGCTAAAGCAGGGCTAAAGCAGGGCTAAACCAGGGCTAAACCAGGGCTAAAGCAGGGCTAAAGCAGGGCTAAACCAGGGCTAAACCAGGACTAAACCAGGGCTAAACCAGGTCTAAACCAGGGCTAAACCAGGGCTAAAGCAGGGCTAAAGCAGGGCTAAACCAGGGCTAAACCAGGGCTAAACCAGAACTAAACCAGGGCTAAACCAGGGCTAAACCAGGGCCAAACCAGGGCCAAACCAGGGCTAAAGCAGGGCTAAAGCAGGGCTAAACCAGGGCTAAACCAGAACTAAACCAGAACTAAACCAGGGCTAAACCAGGGCCAAACCAGGGCCAAACCAGGGCTAAACCAGGTCTAAATCAGGGCTAAACCAGGGCTAAACCAGGACTAAAGCAGGTCTAAACCAGGTCTAAACCAGGACTAAAGCAGGACTAAACCAGGACTAAAGCAGGACTAAACCAGGACTAAAGCAGGACTAAACCAGGACTAAAGCAGGACTAAAGCAGGACTAAAGCAGGACTATACCCGTCTCGTTGCTGAAGGTGAGGACCATGCTCTGCTTCTGGGTCTGGTCCTCTGTGGTCTCCAGCTCTGCTCCAGCCTTCTCGAAGACCAGCCTAAGCAGCTCCTCGTCCAGGCCACTGTCCTCCAGAAGAACCTTCTTAGTCTGCTCCAGCGCTCGGACCTTCAGAGCTTTGGACCTGAACGTTCTGTTCTGAGGACCGAGCAGCACGAACTCACTGCACTCTGAAAGAAACGTCCAACCACACGTTTCAAACAAACCAAAAAATTTAATCGTGCATCAAAAGACACGAATGTGAGAAGTACAACTACTACAACTACAGCTACAGCTACAGCTACAGCTACAGCTACAGCTACAACTACAACTACAGCTACAGCTACAGCTACAGCTACAGCTACAGCTACAGCTACAACTACAACTACAGCTACAGCTACAGCTACAGCTACAGCTACAGCTACAACTACAACTACAACTACAGCTACAACTACAGCTACAACTACAGCTACAGCTACAGCTACAGCTACAGCTACAGCTACAGCTACAACTACAACTACAGCTACAGCTACTGCTACTGCTGTAACGTGCTTCAACTACAACTACAACTACAACTACAACTACAGCTACAGCTACAGCTACAGCTACAACTACAGCTACAACTACAACTACAACTACAACTACAGCTACAGCTACAGCTACAGCTACAACTACAACTACAGCTACAACTACAGCTACAACTACAACTACAACTACAGCTACAGCTACAGCTACAGCTACAGCTACAACTACAGCTACAGCTACAGCTACTGCTACTGCTGTAACGTGCTTTGCTAACGTGCTATGCTAACGCGCTGTGCTAACGCGCTGTGCTAACGCGCTTCGCTAACGCGCTTCGCTAACGTGCTTCGCTGACATGCTTCGCTAACGTGCTTTGCTAACATGCTTTTCTAACGCGCTTTGCTAACATGAATTGCTAACTTGCTGTTTTAACGTGCTTTGCTAACATGCTTTGCTAACGTGCTGTGCTAACGTGCTTCGCTACCGTGCTGTACTACCGTGCTGTGCTAACGTGCTGTGCTAACGTGCTGTGCTAACGCGCTTTGCTAACGCGCTGTGCTAACGTGCTGTGCTAACGTGTTATGCTAACGTGCTTTGCTAACGTGCTGTGTTGACGCGCTTTGCTAACATGTTATGCTAACGTGCTGTTTTAACGTGCTGTTTTAACGTGCCGTTTTAACGTGCTTTGCTAACGTGCTAACGTGCTATGCTAACGTGCTGTGCTACCGCGCTTTGCTAACGTGCTTTGCTAACGTGCCGTGTTAACGCGCTTTGCTAACGTGCTATGCTAACGTGCTGTGCTAATGTGCTTTGCTAACGTGCTGTGCTAACGTGCTATGCTAACATGCTGTGCTAACGCGCTATGCTAACCTGCTTCGCTAACATGCTTCGCTAACGAGGTGTGGTAATGTGCTAACGTGCTGTGCTAACGTGCTGTGTTAACGCGCTTTGCTAACGTGCTATGCTAACGTGCTGTGCTAATGTGCTTTGCTAACGTGCTGCGCTAACGTGCTTTGCTAACGTGCTTTGCTAACGTGCTGTGCTAACGTGCTGTGCTAATCTGCTTCGCTAACGTGATGTGCTATCGCGCTTTGCTAACGTGCTGTGCCAGCCTTGTTCCTCTGCGTCTCCATAAACCTCTGGTCCTTCTAACCTTGTGCTGTCCTGAAGCTGACCACAGCAGACCTCAGGGGTGGGAGGAGCTCCACGGTGAATCCCTCGCACGCTGCAGACGCCGCTCTCTTCATGATGTTCTCCACCAACATCTCCACAAACTCCTGGGACTCGTCTGCTCGCACGTTCTCCAGGACACAGGCAGTGGGGAGGGAGGAGGAGCCCAGCGAGGCAGGCGGGCGCTCCTCGCGCTCCTCTTCATCACCTCCTGCTGGAGCTCTGTGCGTGTGAACAACTGAGGAGTCCGCAGGAGGAGGAGCAGGAGGAGGAGCAGGAGCAGCTGTGGAGGCGAAACTCAGGTTTAGCATCTGTAGTATAAATATGATTGGTATTTAAGTTAGAACCGTGAAGAGACTAGAGCAGAGGAGGAGCAGCAAAAGAGGAGGAGCAGAGGAGGAAGAGCAAAGGAGGAGCAGAGGAGGAGGAGCAGAGGAGGAGGAGGAGCAGGATGTTTGTTCTCTGGAGGTGTGTGTCATATGGGGGTGGAGCCTCACATGTTTTGCTGTCCTTCTGGTCAGGGGGCGTGTCCTGTAAAGACACAAATGGAACAGTTAAAGTGAAACTCTATAAAGCGTGTTCAGGTGCTCTTGGGTGTGTTCAGGTGCTCTCAGGTGTGTTCAGGTGCTCTCGGGCGTGTCCAGGTGCTCTCGGGCGTGTCCAGGTGCTCTCGGGCGTGTTCAGGTGCTCTCGGGTGTGTTCAGGTGCTCTCGGGTGTGTTCAGGTGTGTTCAGGTGCTCTCGGGTGTGTTCAGGTGCTCTCGGGTGTGTTCAGGTGCTCTCGGGTGTGTTCAGTTGCTCTCGGGTGTGTGCTCTCGGGTGTGTTCAGGTGCTCTCGGGGGTGTTCAAGTGCTCTCAGGTGTGTTCAGGTGCATTCAGGTGTGTGTTCAGGTGCTCTCGGGGGTGTTCAAGTGCTCTCGGGTGTGTTCAGGTGTGTTCAGGTGCGTTCAGGTGCTCTCAGGTGTGTTCAGGTGCTCTCAGGTGTGTTCAGGTGCTCTCAGGTGTGTTCAGGTGCTCTCAGGTGCGATCAGGTGCTCTCAGGTGCGTTCAGGTGTTCTCGGGTGTGTTCAGGTGCTCTCGGGTGTGTTCAGGTGCTCTCGGGTGTGTTCAGTTGCTCTCGGGTGTGTGCTCTCGGGTGTGTTCAGGTGCTCTCGGGGGTGTTCAAGTGCTCTCAGGTGTGTTCAGGTGCATTCAGGTGTGTGTTCAGGTGCTCTCGGGGGTGTTCAAGTGCTCTCGGGTGTGTTCAGGTGTGTTCAGGTGCGTTCAGGTGCTCTCAGGTGTGTTCAGGTGCTCTCAGGTGTGTTCAGGTGCTCTCAGGTGTGTTCAGGTGCTCTCAGGTGCGTTCAGGTGCTCTCAGGTGCGATCAGGTGCTCTCAGGTGCGTTCAGGTGCTCTCAGGTGCGTTCAGGTGCTCTCAGGTGCGTTCAGGTGCTCTCAGGTGCGTTCAGGTGCTCTCAGGTGTGTTCAGGTGCTCTCAGGTGTGTTCAGGTGCTCTCGGGTGTGTTCAGGTGCTCTCGGGCGTGTCCAGGTGCTCTCGGGCGTGTTCAGGTGCTCTCGGGTGTGTTCAGGTGCTCTCAGGTGTGTTCAGGTGTGTTCAGGTGCTCTCAGGTGTGTTCAGGTGCTCTCGGGTGTGTTCAGGTGCTCTCGGGTGTGTTCAGGTGCTCTCGGGTGTGTTCAGTTGCTCTCGGGTGTGTGCTCTCGGGTGTGTTCAGGTGCTCCCGGGGGTGTTCAAGTGCTCTCAGGTGTGTTCAGGTGCATTCAGGTGTGTGTTCAGGTGCTCTCGGGGGTGTTCAAGTGCTCTCGGGTGTGTTCAGGTGTGTTCAGGTGCGTTCAGGTGCTCTCAGGTGTGTTCAGGTGCTCTCAGGTGTGTTCAGGTGCTCTCAGGTGCGATCAGGTGCTCTCAGGTGCGTTCAGGTGTTCTCAGGTGTGTTCAGGTGCTCTCGGGTGTGTTCAGGTGCTCTCGGGTGTGTTCAGTTGCTCTCGGGTGTGTGCTCTCGGGTGTGTTCAGGTGCTCTCGGGGGTGTTCAAGTGCTCTCAGGTGTGTTCAGGTGCATTCAGGTGTGTGTTCAGGTGCTCTCGGGGGTGTTCAAGTGCTCTCGGGTGTGTTCAGGTGTGTTCAGGTGCGTTCAGGTGCGTTCAGGTGCTCTCAGGTGTGTTCAGGTGCTCTCAGGTGTGTTCAGGTGCTCTCAGGTGTGTTCAGGTGCTCTCAGGTGTGTTCAGGTGCTCTCAGGTGTGTTCAGGTGCTCTCAGGTGCGATCAGGTGCTCTCAGGTGCGTTCAGGTGTTCTCAGGTGCGTTCAGGTGCTCTCAGGTGCGTTCAGGTGCTCTCAGGTGCGTTCAGGTGCTCTCAGGTGTGTTCAGGTGCTCTCAGGTGTGTTCAGGTGCTCTCAGGTGTGTTCAGGTGCTCTCAGGTGTGTTCAGGTGCTCTCAGGTGCGATCAGGTGCTCTCAGGTGCGTTCAGGTGTTCTCAGGTGTGTTCAGGTGCTCTCAGGTGCGTTCAGGTGCTCTCAGGTGCGTTCAGGTGCTCTCAGGTGCGTTCAGGTGCTCTCAGGTGTGTTCAGGTGCTCTCAGGTGTGTTCAGGTGCGTTCAGGTGCTCTCAGGTGTGTCCAGGTGCGTTCAGGTGCGTTCAGGTGTGTTCAGGTGCTCTCAGGTGTGTTCAGGTGCGTTCAGGTGAGTTCAGGTGCGTTCAGGTGCTCTCAGGTGTGTTCAGGTGCTCTCAGGTGTGTTCAGGTGCTCTTGGGTGTGTTAAATAGTGAAAAATACTAATACTACATAAAAACTATATTGAAATAAACTGGTTCTTTGTAATAGTTCCATTTGACACAAATCGTTCTGAACTAAACACAGAAGAATATTCCACATGAATCTTTATTTAAACCTCATGAACTGCAAAGTCAATGACAAAAGTGAAAAATGTACAGATCATGACGTTGATTTCCTGTGTCGCTGTGGCAACAGTGTGAGGTCAAAGTGCGTCCGGTGTGAGAGTCCAGCCTTTGGACAGTGATGACCGGAGATGACCAGGAGGAGGACGCGTACTCCGAGCAGATCTACAGCTCAAAGGTCTGGACACACCTGAACACGCCCGAGAGCACCTGAGAGCACCTGGACAAACCTGAACAACCCGTTTGTCGAGCTTTGGATCGTCACGGATACTCAGGATGTTTGTGTGATGAGTCATAAACTGGATTTCCCTGTTTGACTTCTTCATGAACAGTAAGAATAGAGTTGGTGCTAAGGGTGATCCTAGTGGGCCTCCAGCGTTGAGTACTGTGTACTTGAGTACTGTGTTCAGGTGCTCTCAGGTGTGTTCAGGTGCTCTCAGGCGTGTTCAGGTGTTCTTGGGCGTGTTCAAGCGTTCTCGGGCGTGTTCATGTGCTCTCGGGCGTGTTCAGGCGCTCTCGGGCGTGTTCAGGCGTTCTCGGGCGTGTTCAGGCGCTCTCGGGCGTGTTCAGGCGTTCTCGGGCGTGTTCAGGCGCTCTCGGGCGTGTTCAGGTGCTCTTACCTGTGTCATGAGGCGCACAGTGAGTGTCAGTTTTCCGTGTTCTAGATTGAGCTGGTGAGATTCCTTCTCCAGAACGTTCTTCTGATCTGTGGAAACAAATATATTTTAAATGTGTTTTGTTCTGACGACGACAGAACAAAACAAGCTGATGATCCGCTCACACAGTAGAGCACAGTAGAACACTGTAGAATACTCAATAGAACACTGTAGAACACTGTAGAATACTGAATAGAACACTGTAGAACACTGTAGAACACTGTAGAATACTGAATAGAACATTGTAGAACACACTGTGGAACACTCAGTTGAACAATGTAGTACACTGTAGAACACTCAGTTGAACACTGTAGTACACTGTAATAAACTGTAGAACACTGTAGTACACTGTAGTACACTGTAGAACACTGTAGTACACTGTAGAACACACTGTAGAACACACTGTAGAACACTGTAGAACACTGTAGATCACACTGTAGAAGACTGTAGTACACTGTAGAACAATGTAGATCACACTGTAGTACACACACTGTAGAACACTGCAGTACACTGTAGTGCACTGTAGAGCACTGTAGTTCACTGTAGAACACTAAGTAGAACACTAAGTAGAACACTCAGTAGAACACTGTAGAAAACTGTAGAACAATGTAGAACAATGTAGTACACTGTAGATCACATTGTAGAACACTGTGAAACACTGTAGAACACTGTAGTACACTGTAGTACCCTGTAGAACACTGTAGAACACTGTAGTACCCTGTAGAACACTGTAGAACACTGTAGTACCCTGTAGAACACTGTAGAACACTGTAGTAGACTTTAGTAGAAAAAGCTTCAGTTGTAGTCATCTGGACTCAGTTTGAAAAAATAGACGTTTCGACTCTCATCCAAGAGTCATTGTCAATAACAGAATTTAGGTCGAGAACTCCGATATTAATACTGTTCTGTGGTAAGACCCGCCCATTGGGAGGAGCCTTCCTGAAGTAGAAAGAGTTGTTTGTTTCAACAGAAACTCCCCCTTGTATCTACCGAGCCTATTCAGAATCTTAATGGGCTGTTAGAATCCTCTTTGTCTTTGTGAGACCCTGGCTCAACCACCCTGAGTACCTGATTAGCATCTGAATGTCCTCTACCTTTCCAGGGGTTCAGTAACCCATTATAAATAACAGGAAGATTAAACCTTAGCCCTCCATTTCTGTTTAAAGAAGGTCTTTCTTTTTTAACAAAAATAGCTTCCTTAACTCTCTTTCTTTGTTAAAAAAGAAAGACCTTCTTTAAACAGAAATGGAGGGCTAAGGTTTAATCTTCCTGTTATTTATAATGGGTTACTGAACCCCTGGAAAGGTAGAGGACATTCAGATGCTAATCAGGTACTCAGGGTGGTTGAGCCAGGGTCTCACAAAGACAAAGAGGTTTCTAATAGCTCATTAAGATTCTGAATAGGCTCGGTAGATACAAGGGGGAGTTTCTGTTGAAACAAACAACTCTTTCTACTTCAGGAAGGCTCCTCCCAATGGGCGGGTCTTACCACAGAACAGTATTAATATCGGAGTTCTCGACCTAAATTCTGTTATTGACAATGACTCTTGGATGAGAGTCGAAACGTCTATTTCTTCAAACTGAGTCCAGATGACTACAACTGAAGCTTTTTCTACTATGGAACACGCCTGGACGAATGAGGGATTACACCGACTGTAGTAGACTGTAGAACACACTGTAGAACACACTGTAGAACAATGTAGTACACAGTAGATCACACTGTAGAACATTGTGGAACACTGTGGATCACTGTAGTACACTGTAGAACACTGTAGTACACTGTAGAACAATGTAGAACACTGTAGTACACTGTAGAACACTGTAGTACACAGTAGAACACTGTAGTACACTGTAATACACTGTAGTTCACTGTAGAACACTGTAGAACACTCAGTAGAACACTCAGTAGAACACTCAGTAGTACACTTTAGTACACTGTGGAACAATGTAGTACACTGTAGATCACACTGTAGAACACTGTAGAACTCTGTAGTACACTGTATAACAATGTTGATCACACTGTAGTACAGTGTAGAACACTGTAGAACACTGTACTGTAGATCATACTGTAGATCATACTGTAGATCACATTGTGGAACACTGAGGTACACTGTAGAACACTGTATAACACTGTAGTACACTGTAGAACAATGTAGTACACTGTATAACACTGTAGAACACACTGTAGTACACTGTAGTACACTGTAGAATATAGTACACTGTATAACACTGAGTAGAACACTGTAGTACACTGTATAACACTGTAGTACTCTGTAGAACAATGTAGTACACTGTATAACACTGTAGTACACTGTAGAACAATGTAGTACACTGTATAACACTGTAGAACACACTGTAGTACACTGTAGTACACTGTAGAATATAGTACACTGTATAACACTGAGTAGAACACTGTAGTACACTGTAGTACACTGTAGATCACAATGTAGTACACTGTAGAACACTGTAGAACAATGTAGTACACTGTAGAACACTGTAGAACACTGTAGTACACTGTAGTGCACTGTAGTGCACTGTAGATGAATATAGTACACTGTAGAACACTGTAGAACACTCAGTAGAACACTGTTGTACACTGTAGTACAATGTAGTACACTGTAGAACAAGGTAGATCACACTGTAGTACACTGTAGAACACTGTAGAACACTGTACTGTAGATCACACTGTAGAACACTGTGGAACACTGTAGTACACTGTAGTACACAGTAGAACACTGTAGAGCACTGTAGTATACTGTAGAACAATGTAGTACACTGTAGAACAATGTATATCACACTGTAGTACACTGTAGAACACAGTAAAACACTGTAGTACACTGTGGATCACTGTAGAACACTGTAGAACACTCAGTAGAACACTGTAGAACACTGTAGATCACACTGTAGATCACACTGTAGATCACACTGTAGATCACACTGTAGAACACTGTAGTACACTGTAGAACACTGTAGATCACACTGTAGATCACAATGTAGATCACACTGTAGAACACACTGTAGAACACTGTGGTACACTGTAGAACAATGTAGAACACTGTAGAACACACTGTAGAACACTGTAGTACACTGTAGTACAATGTCGTACACTGTAGAACAAGGTATATCACACTGTAGTACACTGTATAACACTGTAGAACACTGTACTGTAGATCACACTGTAGTACACTGTAGAACAATATAGTACACTGTAGAACAATGTAGATCACACTGTAGAACACAGTAGAACACTCAGTAGAACACTGTAGTACAACACTGTAGTACACTGTTGAACACTGTAGAACACTGTAGAACACACTGTAGTACACTGTAGTACACTGTAGAACAATATAGTACACTGTAGAACACTGTAGAACACTGTAGAACACTGTAGAACACTGTAGAACACTCAGTAGAACACTGTAGTACACTTTAGTACACTGTAATACAATGTAGTACACTGTAGAACACTGTAGAGCACTGTAGAACACTGTAGTACACTACAGTACACTGTAGTACACTGTAGGACACTGCAGTACACTGTAGTACACTGTAGGACACTGTAGAACAATGTAGTACACTGTAGAACAATGTAGATCACACTGTAGTACACTGTAGAACACAGTAGTACACTGTGGATCACTGTAGAACACTGTAGAACACCCAGTAGAACACTGTAGTAGACTGTTGAACACTGTAGAACACTGTAGAACACACTGTAGTACACTGTAGTACACTGTAGAACAATGTAGTACACTGTAGAACGCTGCAGAACACTGTAGTACACTGTAGTACACTGTAGAACAATGTAGATCACACTGTAGAACACTGTAGTACACTGTAGTACACTGTAGAACAATGTAGAACACTGTAGTACACTGTAGAACACTGTAGAGCACTGTAGTACACTGTAGTACACTGTAGTACACTGTAGAACAATGTAGATCACACTGTAGAACACTGTAGTACACTGTAGTACACTGTAGAACAATGTAGATCACACTGTAGTGCACTGTGGATCACTGTAGAACACTGTAGAACACTCAGTAGAACACTGTAGTAGACTGTTGAACACTGTAGACCACTGTAGAACACACTGTAGTACACTGTAGAACACTGCAGAACACTGTAGATCACACTGTAGTACACTGTAGCACACTGCAGAACACTGTAGATCACACTGTAGTACACTGTAGCACACTGTAGTACACTGTAGAACAATGTAGATCACACTGTAGAACACTGTAGAACGCTGTAGTACACTGTAGAACACTGTAGTACACTGTAGAACAATGTAGTACACTGTAGAACACACTGTAGAACACTCCGTAGAACACTGCAGTACACTGTAGAACAATGTAGTACACTGTAGAACACTGTAGAACAATGTAGTACACTGTAGAACACACTGTAGAACACTCCGTAGAACACTGCAGTACACTGTAGAACAATGTAGTACACTGTAGAACAATGTAGATCACACTGTAGAACACACTGTAGAACACTCCGTAGAACACTGTAGTACACTGTAGAACACACAGTAGAACACTGTAGAACACTATAGTACACTGTAGAACAACGTAGTACACTGTAGAACAATGTAGTACACTGTAGAACACTATAGAACACACTGTAGATCACACTGTAGAACACTGTAGTACACTGTAGATCACACTGTAGATCACTGTAGTACACTGTAGAACAATGAAATGTCCCTAAACCAGAGCTGACCGAACACTCGGCCGAACACTCGGCCGAACACTCTGTAGAACACTCTGTAGAACACTCTGTAGAACACTCTGAGCATGTTTCACTGCAGCAGATGAAAGAGACTGAATAAGTTTTACGGTTTCAAAATAAGAAACAGGAATTCAATCTGTGGAATCTTCTTACAATCCAGTCACAGGGAGAGAGGAGGCACAGAGAAGGGAGAGAGGAGGAACACAGAGGAGGGAGAGAGGAGGCACAGAGAAGGGAGAGAGGAGGAACACAGAGGAGGGAGAGAGGAGGCACACAGAGGAGGGAGAGAGGAGGCACACAGAGGAGGGAGAGAGGAGGAACACAGAGGAGGGAGAGAGGAGGCACACAGAGGAGGGAGAGAGGAGGCACACAGAGGAGGGAGAGAGGAGGCACAGAGGAGGGAGAGAGGAGGCACAGAGGAGGGAGAGAGGAGGCACAGAGGAGGGAGAGAGGAGGTAGAGAGGAGGCACAGGAGGGAGAGAGGAGGCACACACACAGAGGAGGGAGAGAGGAGGCACAGAGGAGGGAGAGAGGAGGCACAGAGGAGGGAGAGAGGAGGCACAGAGGAGGGAGAGAGGAGGCACAGGAGGGAGAGAGGAGGCACACAGAGGAGGGAGGGAGGAGGCACACAGAGGAGGGAGGGAGGAGGCACAGAGGAGGGAGAGAGGAGGTAGAGAGGAGGCACAGGAGGGAGAGAGGAGGTACAGGAGGGAGAGAGGAGGCACAGGAGGGAGAGAGGAAGCACAGAGGAGGGAGAGAGGAGGCAGAGAGGAGGCACAGAGGAGGGAGAGAGGAGGAACAGAGGAGGGAGAGAGGAGGCACAGAGGAGGCACAGTGGAGGGAGAGAGGAGGCACAGAGGAGGGACAGAGGAGAGAGAGGAGGGACAGAGGAGGCACAGAGGAGGGAGAGAGGAGGCACAGAGGAGGGACAGAGGAGAGAGAGGAGGGACAGAGGAGGCACAGAGGAGGGAGAGAGGAGAGACAAAGGAGGGAGAGAGGAGGGACACAGAGGAGGGAGAGAGGAGGCACAGAGGAGGGAGAGAGGAGGTAGAGAGGAGGCACAGGAGGGAGAGAGGAGGCACAGGAGGGAGAGAGGAGGGAGAGAGGAGGCACAGAGGAGGGAGAGAGGAGGCACAAAGGAGGCACACATGAAGTAGAGAGGAGGCACAGGAGGGAGAGAAGAGGGAGAGAGGAGGTACAGGAGGGAGAGAGGAGGCACAGGAGGGAGAGAGGAAGCACAGAGGGGGAGAGAGGAGGCACAGAGGAGGCAGAGAGGAGGGAGAGAGGAGGCACAGAGGAGGCACAGTGGAGGGAGAGAGGAGGCACAGAGGAGGGACAGAGGAGAGAGAGGAGGGACAGAGGAGGCACAGAGGAGGGAGAGAGGAAGCACAGAGGAGGCACAGAGGAGAAAGAGAGGAGGCACAGAGGAGGGAGAGAGGAGGCACAGAGGAGACAGGAGGCACAGAGGAGGGAGAGAGGAGGCACAGAGGAGACACAGAGGAGGCACAGAGGAGGGAGAGAGGAGGCACAGAGGAGACACAGAGGAGGGAGAGAGGAGGGAGAGAGGAGACACAGAGGAGGCACAGAGGAGGGAGAGAGGAGGCACAGAGGATACACAGAGGAGGCACAGAGGAGGGAGAGAGGAGGGAGAGAGGAGACACAGAGGAGGGAGAGAGGAGACACAGAGGAGGCACAGAGGAGGGAGAGAGGAGGGAGAGAGGAGACACAGAGGAGGGAGAGAGGAGGGAGAGAGGAGACACAGAGGAGGCACAGAGGAGGGAGAGAGGAGGCACAGAGGAGGGAGAGAGGAGGCACACAGAGGAGGGAGAGAGGAGGCACAGAGGAGGGAGAGAGGCGGCACAGAGGAGGGAGAGACGAGGTAGAGAGGAGGCACAGGAGGGAGAGAGGAGGGAGAGAGGAGGCACAGAGGAGGGAGAGAGGAGGCACAGAGGAGGGACAGAGGAGGCACAGATGAGGGAGAGAGGAGGCACACAGAGGAGGGAGAGAGGAGGCACAGAGGAGGGAGAGAGGAGGTAGAAAGGAGGCACAGGAGGGAGAGAGGAGGCACAGGAGTGAGAGAGGAGGCACAGGAGTGAGAGAGGAGGGAGAGAGGAGGCACAGAGGAGGGAGAGAGGAGGTACAGAGGAGGGAGAGAGGAGGCACAGAGGAGGCACAGATGAAGTAGAGGGGAGGCACAAGAGGGAGAGAGGAGGTACAGGAGGGAGAGAGGAGGCACAGGAGGAAGAGAGGAAGCACAGAGGAGGGAGAGGAGGCAGAGAGGAGGCACAGAGGAGGGAGAGAGGAGGAACAGAGGAGGGAGAGAGGAGGCACAGAGGAGGCACAGAGGAGGCACAGTGGAGGGAGAGAGGAGGCACAGAGGAGGGACAGAGGAGAGAGAGGAGGGACAGAGGAGGGAGAGAGGAGGCGCAGAGGAGGGACAGAGGAGAGAGAGGAGGGACAGAGGAGGCACAGAGGAGGGAGAGATGAGAGACAAAGGAGGGAGAGAGGAGGGAGAGAGGAGGCACAGAGGAGGGAGAGAGGAGGTAGAGAGGAGGCACAGGAGGGAGAGAGGAGGCACAGGAGGGAGAGAGGAGGGAGAGAGGAGGCACAGAGGAGGGAGAGAGGAGGGACAAAGGAGGCACACATGAAGTAGAGAGGAGGCACAGGAGGGAGAGAAGAGGCACAGGAGGGAGAGAGGAAGCACAGAGGGGGGAGAGAGGAGGCACAGAGGAGGCAGAGAGGAGGGAGAGAGGAGGCACAGAGGAGGCACAGTGGAGGGAGAGAGGAGGCACAGAGGAGGGACAGAGGAGAGAGAGGAGGGACAGAGGAGGCACAGAGGAGGGAGAGAGGAGAGACAGAGGAAGTAGAGAGGAGGGACAGAGGAGACACAGAGGAGGGAGAGAGGAAGCACAGAGGAGGCACAGAGGAGACACAGAGGAGGCACAGAGGAGGGAGAGAGGAGGCACAGAGGAGGCACAGAGGAGACACAGAGGAGGCACAGAGGAGGGAGAGAGGAGGCACAGAGGAGGGACAGGAGGGAGAGAGGAGGCACAGGAGGGAGAGAGGAGGCACAGGAGGGAGAGAGGAGGCACAGAGGAGGGAGAGAGGAGGGAGAGAGGAGACACAGAGGAGGCACAGAGGAGGGAGAGAGGAGGCACAGAGGAGACACAGAGGAGGCACAGAGGAGGGAGAGAGGAGCCACAGAGGAGGGAGAGAGGAGACACAGAGGAGGGAGAGAGGAGGGAGAGAGGAGGCACAGAGGAGACACAGAGGAGGCAGAGAGGAGGGAGAGAGGAGGGAGAGAGGAGACACAGAGGAGGCAGAGAGGAGGGAGAGAGGAGACACAGAGGAGGGAGAAAGGAGGGAGAGAGGAGACACAGAGGAGGCACAGAGGAGACACAGAGGAGGCAGAGAGGAGGGAGAGAGGAGGGAGAGAGGAGACACAGAGGAGGCAGAGAGGAGGGAGAGAGGAGGGAGAGAGGAGACACAGAGGAGGGAGAGAGGAGGGAGAGAGGAGGAAGAGAGGAGACACAGAGGAGGGAGAAAGGAGGGAGAGAGGAGACACAGAGGAGGCACAGTGGAGGGAGAGAGGAGGCACAGAGGAGGGACAGAGGAGAGAGAGGAGGGACAGAGGAGGCACAGAGGAGGGAGAGAGGAGAGACAAAGGAGGGAGAGAGGAGAGACAAAGGAGGGAGAGAGGAGGGAGAGAGGAGGCACAGAGGAGGGAGAGAGGAGGTAGAGAGGAGGCACAGGAGGGAGAGAGGAGGCACAGGAGGGAGAGAGGAGGGTGAGAGGAGGCACAGAGGAGGGACAAAGGAGGCACACATGAAGTAGAGAGGAGGCACAGGAGGGAGAGAGGAGGTACAGGAGGGAGAGAAGAGGGAGAGAGGAGGTACAGTAGGGAGAGAGGAGGCACAGGAGGGACAGAGGAAGCACAGAGGGGGGAGAGAGGAGGCAAAGAGGAGGCAGAGAGGAGGGAGAGAGGAGGCAAAGAGGAGGTACAGTGGAGGGAGAGAGGAGGCACAGAGGAGGGACAGAGGAGAGAGAGGAGGGACAGAGGAGGCACAGAGGAGGGAGAGAGGAGAGACAGAGGAAGTAGAGAGGAGGGACAGAGGAGACACAGAGGAGGGAGAGAGGAGGTACAGAGGAGGGAGAGAGGAGGCACAGATGAAGTAGAGAGGAGGCACAGGAGGGAGAGAGGAGGTACAGGAGGGAGAGAGGAGGCACAGGAGGGAGAGAGGAAGCACAGAGGAGGGAGAGAGGAGGCAGAGAGGAGGCAGAGAGGAGGGAGAGAGGAGGCACAGAGGAGGGAGAGAGGAGGCAAAGAGGAGGCACAGAGGAGGCACAGAGGAGGCACAGTGGAGGGAGAGAGGAGGCACAGAGGAGACACAGAGGAGGCACAGAGGAGGGAGAGAGGAGGGAGAGAGGAGACACAGAGGAGACACAGAGGAGGCACAGAGGAGGCACAGAGGAGGGAGAGAGGAGGGAGAGAGGAGACACAGAGGAGGGAGAGAGGAGGGAGAGAGGAGACACAGAGGAGGCACAGAGGAGGGAGGGAGGAGGGAGAGAGGAGGGAGAGAGGAGACATGAAGGAGGGAGAGAGGAGGCACAGGAGGGAGAGAGGAGGGAGAGAGGTGGCACAGAGGAGGGAGAGAGGAGGCACAGAGGAGGGACAGAGGAGGCACAGAGGAGGGAGAGAGGAGGCACAGAGGAGGCACAGTGGAGGGAGAGAGGAGGCACAGAGGAGGGACAGAGGAGAGAGAGGAGGGAGAGAGGAGGTAGAGAGGAGGCAAAGGAGGGAGAGAGGAGGCACAGAGGAGGGAGAGAGGAGACACAGAGGAGGGAGAGAGGAGGCACAGAGGAGGGAGAGAGGAGGCCCACAGAGGAGGGAGAGAGGAGGCAGAGGAGGGAGAGAGGAGGCACAGAGGAGGGAGAGAGGAGGTAGAGAGGAGGCACAGGAGGGAGAGAGGAGGCACAGGAGTGAGAGAGGAGGGAGAGAGGAGGCACAGAGGAGGGAGAGAGGAGGTACAGAGGAGGGAGAGAGGAGGAACAGAGGAGGCACAGATGAAGTAGAGAGGAGGCACAGGAGGGAGAGAGGAGGTACAGGAGGGAGAGAGGAGGCACAGGAGGGAGAGAGGAAGCACAGAGGAGGGAGAGAGGAGGAACAGAGGAGGGAGAGAGGAGGCACAGAGGAGGCACAGTGGAGGGAGAGAGGAGGCACAGAGGAGGCACAGAGGAGAGAGAGGAGGGACAGAGGAGGCACAGAGGAGGGAGAGAGGAGAGACAAAGGAGGGAGAGAGGAGGGACACAGAGGAGGGAGAGAGGAGGCACAGAGGAGGGAGAGAGGAGGTAGAGAGGAGGGACAGGAGGGAGAGAGGAGGGAGAGAGGAGGCACAGAGGAGGGAGAGAGGAGGCACAAAGGAGGCACACATGAAGTAGAGAGGAGGCACAGGAGGGAGAGAAGAGGGAGAGAGGAGGTACAGGAGGGAGAGAGGAGGCACAGGAGAGAGAGAGGAAGCACAGAGGGGGGAGAGAGGAGGCACAGAGGAGGCAGAGAGGAGGGAGAGAGGAGGCACAGAGGAGGCACAGTGGAGGGAGAGAGGAGGCACAGAGGAGGGACAGAGGAGGCACAGAGGAGGGAGAGAGGAGAGACAGAGGAAGTAGAGAGGAGGGACAGAGGAGACACAGAGGAGGAAGAGAGGAAGCACAGAGGAGGCACAGAGGAGAAAGAGAGGAGGCACAGAGGAGGGAGAGAGGAGGCACAGAGGAGACACAGAGGAGGCACAGAGGAGGGAGAGAGGAGGCACAGAGGAGACACAGAGGAGGCACAGAGGAGGGAGAGAGGAGACACAGAGGAGGCACAGAGGAGGGACAGAGGAGGCACAGAGGAGGCACAGTGGAGGGAGAGAGGAGGCACAGAGGAGGGACAGAGGAGAGAGAGGAGGGAGAGAGGAGGTAGAGAGGAGGCACAGGAGGGAGAAAGGAGGCACAGAGGAGGGAGAGAGGAGGCCCACAGAGGAGGGAGAGAGGAGGCAGAGGAGGGAGAGAGGAGGCACAGAGGAGGGAGAGAGGAGGTAGAGAGGAGGCACAGGAGGGAGAGAGGAGGCACAGGAGTGAGAGAGGAGGGAGAGAGGAGGCAGAGAGGAGGTACAGAGGAGGGAGAGAGGAGGAACAGAGGAGGCACAGATGAAGTAGAGAGGAGGCACAGGAGGGAGAGAGGAGGTACAGGAGGGAGAGAGGAGGCACAGGAGGGAGAGAGGAAGCACAGAGGAGGGAGAGAGGAGGCAGAGAGGAGGCACAGAGGAGGGAGAGGAGGAACAGAGGAGGGAGAGAGGAGGCACAGAGGAGGCACAGAGGAGGGAGAGAGGAGGCACAGAGGAGGGACAGAGGAGAGAGAGGAGGGACAGAGGAGGCACAGAGGAGGGAGAGAGGAGGCACACAGAGGAGGGAGAGAGGAGGCACAGGAGGGAGAGAGGAGGGAGAGAGGAGGCACAGAGGAGGGAGAGAGGAGGCACAGAGGAGGGACAGAGGAGGCACAGATGAGGGAGAGAGGAGGCACACAGAGGAGGGAGAGAGGAGGCACAGAGGAGGTAGAGAGGAGGCACAGGAGGGAGAGAGGAGGCACAGGAGTGAGAGAGGAGGCACAGGAGTGAGAGAGGAGGGAGAGAGGAGGCACAGAGGAGGCACAGATGAAGTAGAGAGGAGGCACAGGAGGGAGAGAGGAGGTACAGGAGGGAGAGAGGAGGCACAGGAGGAAGAGAGGAGGCACAGGAGTGAGAGAGGAGGGAGAGAGGAGGCACAGAGGAGGCACAGATGAAGTAGAGAGGAGGCACAGGAGGGAGATAGGAGGTACAGGAGGGAGAGAGGAGGCACAGGAAGCACAGAGGAGGGAGAGGAGGCAGAGAGGAGGCACAGAGGAGGGAGAGAGGAGGAACAGAGGAGGGAGAGAGGAGGCACAGAGGAGGCACAGTGGAGGGAGAGAGGAGGCACAGAGGAGGGACCGAGGAGAGAGAGGAGGGACAGAGGAGGCAAAGAGGAGGGAGAGAGGAGGCGCAGAGGAGGGACAGAGGAGAGAGAGGAGGGACAGAGGAGGCACAGAGGAGGGAGAGAGGAGAGACAAAGGAGGGAGAGAGGAGGTAGAGAGGAGGCACAGGAGGGAGAGAGGAGGCACAGGAGGGAGAGAGGAGGCACAGAGGAGGGAGAGAGGAGGGACAAAGGAGGCACACATGAAGTAGAGAGGAGGCACAGGAGGGAGAGAGGAGGCACAGGAGGGAGAGAAGAGGGAGAGAGGAGGTACAGAAGGGAGAGAGGAGGCACAGGAGGGAGAGAGGAAGCGCAGTGGGGGGAGAGAGGAGGCACAGAGGAGGCAGAGAGGAGGGAGAGAGGAGGCACAGAGGAGGCACAGTGGAGGGAGAGAGGAGGCACAGAGGAGGGAGAGAGGAGGGACAGAGGAGGCACAGAGGAGGGAGAGAGGAGAGACAAAGGAGGGAGAGAAGAGGGAGAGAGGAGGCACAGAGGAGGGAGAGAGGAGGTAGAGAGGAGGCACAGGAGGGAGAGAGGAGGCACAGGAGGGAGAGAGGAGGGAGAGAGGAGGCACAGAGGAGGGAGAGAGGAGGGACAAAGGAGGCACACATGAAGTAGAGAGGAGGCACAGGAGGGAGAGAGGAGGCACAGGAGGGAGAGAAGAAGGAGAGAGGAGGTACAGGAGGGAGAGAGGAGGCACAGGAGGGAGAGAGGAAGCACAGAGGGGGGAGAGATGAGGCACAGAGGAGGCAGAGAGGAGACACAGAGGAGACACAGAGGAGGCACAGTGGAGGGAGAGAGGAGGCACAGAGGAGGGACAGAGGAGAGAGAGGAGGGACAGAGGAGGGAGAGAGGAGAGACAGAGGAAGTAGAGAGGAGGGACAGAGGAGACACAGAGGAGGCACAGAGGAGGGAGAGAGGAGGCACAGAGGAGACACAGAGGAGGCACAGAGGAGGGAGAGAGGAGCCACAGAGGAGGGAGAGGAGACACAGAGGAGGGAGAGAGGAGGGAGAGAGGAGGCACAGAGGAGACACAGAGGAGGCAGAGAGGAGGGAGAGAGGAGGGAGAGAGGAGACAGAGAGGAGGCACAGAGGAGGGAGAGAGGAGGAAGAGAGGAGACACAGAGGAGGGAGAAAGGAGGGAGAGAGGAGACACAAAGGAGGCACAGAGGAGACAGAGGAGGCAGAGAGGAGGGAGAGAGGAGACACAGAGGAGGCAGAGAGGAGACACAGAGGAGGCACAGAGGAGGGAGAGAGGAGGGAGAGAGGAGACACAGAGGAGACACAGAGGAGACACAGAGGAGGCACAGAGGAGGGAGAGAGGAGGGAGAGAGTAGGGAGAGAGGAGGGAGAGAGGAGACATGGAGGAGGGAGAGAGGAGGCACAGAGGAGGGAGAGAGGAGGCACAGAGGAGGGACAGAGGAGGCACAGAGGAGGGACAGAGGAGGCACAGAGGAGGCACAGTGGAGGGAGAGAGGAGGCACAGAGGAGGGACAGAGGAGAGAGAGGAGGGAGAGAGGAGGTAGAGAGGAGGCACAGGAGGGAGAAAGGAGGCACAGAGGAGGGAGAGAGGAGACACAGAGGAGGGAGAGAGGAGGCACAGAGGAGGGAGAGAGGAGGCCCACAGAGGAGGGAGAGAGGAGGCAGAGGAGGGAGAGATGAGGCACAGAGGAGGGAGAGAGGAGGTAGAGAGGAGGCACAGGAGGGAGAGAGGAGGCACAGGAGTGAGAGAGGAGGGAGAGAGGAGGCACAGAGGAGGGACAGAGGAGGTACAGAGGAGGGAGAGAGGAGGAACAGAGGAGGCACAGATGAAGTAGAGAGGAGGCACAGGAGGGAGAGAGGAGGTACAGGAGGGAGAGAGGAGGCACAGGAGGGAGAGAGGAAGCACAGAGGAGGGAGAGAGGAGGCAGAGAGGAGGCACAGAGGAGGGAGAGAGGAGGAACAGAGGAGGGAGAGAGGAGGCACAGAGGAGGCACAGTGGAGGGAGAGAGGAGGCACAGAGGAGGGACAGAGGAGAGAGAGGAGGGACAGAGGAGGCACAGAGGAGGGAGAGAGGAGGCAGAGGAGGGACAGAGGAGAGAGAGGAGGGACAGAGGAGGCACAGAGGAGGGAGAGAGGAGACACAGAGGAGGCACAGAGGAGGGAGAGAGGAGGCACAGAGGAGGGAGAGAGGAGGCACACAGAGGAGGGAGAGAGGAGGCACAGAGGAGGGAGAGAGGAGGTAGAGAGGAGGCACAGGAGGGAGAGAGGAGGCACAGGAGGGAGAGAGGAGGGAGAGAGGAGGCACAGAGGAGGGAGAGAGGAGGCACAGAGGAGGGACAGAGGAGGCACAGATGAGGGAGAGAGGAGGCACACAGAGGAGGGAGAGAGGAGGCACAGAGGAGGTAGAGAGGAGGCACAGGAGGGAGAGAGGAGGCACAGGAGTGAGAGAGGAGGCACAGGAGTGAGAGAGGAGGGAGAGAGGAGGCACAGAGGAGGCAGAGATGAAGTAGAGAGGAGGCACAGGAGGGAGAGAGGAGGTACAGGAGGGAGAGAGGAGGCACAGGAGGAAGAGAGGAGGCACAGGAGTGAGAGAGGAGGGAGAGAGGAGGCACAGAGGAGGCACAGATGAAGTAGAGAGGAGGCACAGGAGGGAGAGAGGAGGTACAGGAGGGAGAGAGGAGGCACAGGAAGCACAGAGGAGGGAGAGGAGGCAGAGAGGAGGCACAGAAGAGGGAGAGAGGAGGAACAGAGGAGGGAGAGAGGAGGCACAGAGGAGGCACAGTGGAGGGAGAGAGGAGGCACAGAGGAGGGACAGAGGAGAGAGGAGGGACAGAGGAGGCACAGAGGAGGGAGAGAGGAGAGACAAAGGAGGGAGAGTGGAGGGAGAGAGGAGGCACAGAGGAGGGAGAGAGGAGGGAGAGAGGAGGCACAGGAGGGAGAGAGGAGGCACAGAGGAGGGAGAGAGGAGGCACAGAGGAGGCAGAGAGGAGGGAGAGAGGAGGCACAGAGGAGGCACAGTGGAGGGAGAGAGGAGGCACAGAGGAGGCACAGAGGAGGGAGAGAGGAGAGACAAAGGAGGGAGAGAAGAGGGAGAGAGGAGGCACAGAGGAGGGAGAGAGGAGGTAGAGAGGAGGCACAGGAGGGAGAGAGGAGGCACAGGAGGGAGAGAGGAGGGAGAGAGGAGGCACAGAGGAGGGAGAGAGGAGGGACAAAGGAGGCACACATGAAGTAGAGAGGAGGCACAGGAGGGAGAGAGGAGGCACAGGAGGGAGAGAAGAAGGAGAGAGGAGGTACAGGAGGGAGAGAGGAGGCACAGGAGGGAGAGAGGAAGCACAGAGGGGGGAGAGATGAGGCACAGAGGAGGCAGAGAGGAGACACAGAGGAGGCACAGTGGAGGGACAGAGGAGAGAGCGGAGGGACAGAGGAGGGAGAGAGGAGAGACAGAGGAAGTAGAGAGGAGGGACAGAGGAGACACAGAGGAGGGAGAGAGGAAGCACAGAGGAGGCACAGAGGAGAAAGAGAGGAGGCACAGAGGAGACACAGAGGAGGCACAGAGGAGGGAGAGAGGAGGCACAGAGGAGGCACAGAGGAGACACAGAGGAGACACAGAGGAGGCACAGAGGAGGGAGAGAGGAGGCACAGATGAGGGAGAGAGGAGGCACAGGAGGGAGAGAGGAGGCACAGGAGAGAGAGAGGAGGCACAGAGGAGGGAGAGAGGAAGCACAGAGGAGGCACAGAGGAGACACAGAGGAGACACAGAGGAGGCACAGAGGAGACACAGAGGAGACACAGAGGAGGCACAGAGGAGACACAGAGGAGGCACAGAGGAGGGAGAGAGGAGGCACAGAGGAGGGAGAGAGGAGGGAGAGAGGAGACACAGAGGAGGCACAGAGGAGGGAGAGAGGAGGCACAGAGGAGACACAGAGGAGGCACAGAGGAGGGAGAGAGGAGCCACAGAGGAGGGAGAGAGGAGGGAGAGAGGAGGCACAGAGGAGACACAGAGGAGGCAGAGAGGAGGGAGAGAGGAGGGAGAGAGGAGACAGAGAGGAGGCACAGAGGAGGGAGAGAGAAGGGAGAGAGGAGGAAGAGAGGAGACACAGAGGAGGGAGAAAGGAGGGAGAGAGGAGACACAGAGGAGGCACAGAGGAGACACAGAGGAGGCAGAGAGGAGGGAGAGAGGAGGGAGAGAGGAGACACAGAGGAGGCAGAGAGGAGGGAGAGAGGAGGGAGAGAGGAGGGAGAGAGGAGACACAGAGGAGACACAGAGGAGGCACAGAGGAGACACAGAGGAGGCAGAGAGGAGGGAGAGAGGAGGGAGAGAGGAGACACAGAGGAGGCAGAGAGGAGACACAGAGGAGGCAGAGAGGAGACACAGAGGAGGGAGAGAGGAGGGAGAGAGGAGACACAGAGGAGGCAGAGAGGAGACACAGAGGAGGCACAGAGGAGACACAGAGGAGGCACAGAGGAGGGAGAGAGGAGGCACAGAGGAGGCACAGAGGAGACACAGAGGAGACACAGAGGAGGGAGAGAGGAGGCACAGATGAGGGAGAGAGGAGGCACAGGAGGGAGAGAGGAGGCACAGGAGAGAGAGAGGAGGCACAGAGGAGGGAGAGAGGAAGCACAGAGGAGGCACAGAGGAGACACAGAGGAGACACAGAGGAGGCACAGAGGAGACACAGAGGAGGCACAGTGGAGGGAGAGAGGAGGCACAGAGGAGGGACAGAGGAGAGAGAGGAGAGACAAAGGAGGGAGAGAGGAGGGAGAGAGGAGGCACAGGAGGGAGAGAGGAGGCACAGGAGGGAGAGAGGAGGGAGAGAGGAGGCACAGAGGAGGGAGAGAGGAGGGACAAAGGAGGCACACATGAAGTAGAGAGGAGGCACAGAGGAGACACAGAGGAGGCACAGAGGAGACACAGAGGAGACACAGAGGAGGGAGAGAGAAGGCACAGAGGAGGCACAGAGGAGGCACAGAGGAGGGAGAGAGGAGGCCTCGTGCTTCAGACATAATTTCTCTCAAATGTGATGCAGCTTTTGTGACACAAAAATGTGTTAAATTGAATAAACGAAGCGTAAATACGTTTGATATAAATCATCTCGTTACATCAGAGCTCCGCCCCCGTCACTTTATGTTCCTTTATTGTATGTTTGACCTTTGACCCCTTTATATTCTGTGACTTCATTACGTCACATTCAGACTCACGAGTCACAGTCAAAGATAATGTCTATAATGTCTGTGCAACAAGTCTAAAGAATAAAGAATAAAGTCTAAAGAATAAAGTCTAAAGAATAAAGTCTAAAGAATAAAGTCTAAAAAGAATAAAGTCTAAAGTCTAAAGAACAAAGTCTAAAGAATAAAGAATAAAGTCTAAAGTCTAAAGAATAAAGTCTAAAGAATAAAGTCTGGTGGTGATGTAACACTTAAGATACAATCGCCATAAAACATCAAAGTGTCACACACTCGTATCGCTAACCGCCATAAAACAACAACAACAACAACAGCAACAGCAACAACAACAACAACAACACACTAGTATCACGCGCTACAGTGACACGTGACTTCAGTGAATATGAATCTGTTCTTGCAGTTACACGCTCTGTCCTTCAGGGGGCGCCTCAGTCAGCTGATGAGGAAGAGACTTAAAGTCACGTTCATTTGAAGAACAATTTCATCTGTAACGAATAAAACATTGAAATAACTTAAATATGACTCTTTTCTCTTTGTTTAAGTGAAACACGTGTCACTTTGACACAGAATCACGTTTCCCCCGGTCACTTTGTTTGACCCATAGATCTATGACATGACCTATGACCTATGACATGACCTAAGACCTATGACATGACCTAAGACCTAAGACATGACCTATGACCTATGACCTATGACATGACCTATGACCTATGACCTATGACATGCCGCTTTTACCTTGTTGCGCGCGGAAGCGCAGCACGGCGGTGCGGGCGCCCGCCTCGTGCTCCACGGCGCAGTCTCCGCCGCGCGCGAGCCTCTTACTCTGGAAATACTTGATGAGTTTGTTCTTGAGTCTCGGGACTTGGTTCGGCTCGATGTCCACGAGCAGCGCGTGCGGGTAAGACGCGTCCGCCATGTCCACCGTGTCCACCGTGTCCGCCGCACTTTCGCTTTTGAATCCGCGCAAACGACACAGGCTCCGGGGGGACGAGGGAGGCGGGGACCGGGGGAGGGGGCACCGGGACGCCTCCGACACCCGCACCCAGGCTGTCCCAGGCTGTCCCAGGCTGTCCCGCACTGTCCCGGGACGCGGCTCTTGCGTCTTCCCTCGGGACTTTCCAGCGCTAACATGGGTGAGTTGTGAGTTTTGGCGCCGCTAGCCTCATTATGGCGCATTTATCGCTCCATAAACGCGCTCATGTCCCGGTTAAACGCGCTCATGTCCCGGTTAAACGCGCTCATGTCCCGGTTAAACGCGCTCATGTCCCGGTTAAACGCGCTCATGTCCCGGTTAAACGCGCTCATGTCCCGGTTAAACGCGCTCATGTCCCGGTTAAACGCGCTCATGTCCCGGTTAAACGCGCTCATGTCCCGGTTAAACGCGCTCATGTCGTGTCTCGTGTCGTGTTTGTGAGCTTTGTCCAAACGTCTTCACACTTCGGACACTTTGGACTCCGCGGGCGCGTCTGACGCAGGAGCCGCTTTTACCGTGACTCCGCAGACTTTGGACCTGGACTCGTCATGTTTCGCTCACGTTTGACTCTTTTACGCGTCTTAAACTTGTCCAAAGTGTCGTCACGTGTCGCTCAAAATGGCCTCGTCACAGATTATTAGAGTTTCTGTTTAGAGTTATTAGCATTAGCATTAGCTGTGTCTGAGGACCTGCAGTACCGCCAGGCCGCCGGCAGAGGGCGCCTCCGGCCGGCAGAGGGCGCCTCCGGCCGGCAGAGGGCGCCTCCGGCCGGCAGAGGGCGCCTCCGGCCGGCAGAGGGCGCCTCCGGCCTTTGATGAGGCAGAAACAATAAGAGTTTGTCAACATAAGATAAGATATTCCTTTATTGTCCCCATGGATGTATTATATGATCTGGATAGGCCACGCCCCCTCTGCCTCTGGCTCCACAGTGAGTAGTGGTCACTTTGCAGAATGCAGCCTTTTGGTTTGACCATTTCAGGAGTTCGGCCTCTAAAATTACCAAACATGCTAAATTGTTTTTAGTCTAAAAATAAAATAGAAGGAATTTCACTCTTTGACTGTTTCTAAAATACTTAAAAAATACATTTTTAACCTCACGGAGAACGGTGTACGGAAACTAAACACAAGCAGAAGAACATGTGACGGAAACTAAACACAAGCAGAAGAACATGTGACGGAAACTAAACACAAGCAGAAGAACATGTGACGGAAACTAAACACAAGCAGAAGAACATGTGACGGAAACTAAACACAAGCAGAAGAACATGTGACGGAAACTAAACACAAGCAGAAGAACATGTGACGGAAACTAAACACAAGCAGAAGAACATGTGACGGAAACTAAACACAAGCAGAAGAACATGTGACGGAAACTAAACACAAGCAGAAGAACATGTGACGGAAACTAAACACAAGCAGAAGAACATGTGACGGAAACTAAACACAAGCAGAAGAACATGTGACGAGACGAGAGCACGATACACGTAAGTTGTGTTTGTTTGTCATTCCTCACGTTTCACACATCGATCCATATGAAGTGTAAATCAACGATTACACAAGTTAACACGAGCTAACACAAGCCAACACAAGCTAACACGAGCTAACACGAGCTAACACGAGCTAACACAAGCTAACACAAGCCAACACAAGCTAACACGAGCTAACACGAGTTAACACGAGCTAACACGAGCTAACACAAGCTAACACGAGCTAACACGAGCTAACACGAGCTAACGTAAGCTAAAGTTTAGCTACACAAAGATGCAACAACACGTCGTGATGGCTCGTGCTTCTGCAAATAAATAACTAATTATTTCTCTTACTAAATGTTGTAAGAGACAAGAGGTTAAACACAGATCAAGGAAAACTAGAGAAAGAAGGAAATAAAGTGATGTTTGTATTATGTGCTATTAAAAACTACCAATAAAATACCCCCCCCCTTTTTTATTATGTTCAGCGTCTTTGGGTCACTGAAAAGCGCTATATAAATAAAAGTTATTATTATTATTATTAATAATTCAAATATAACCTGCTGAAATGGGTCATATCTTACACATATAAATGTAAACGTATGTAAAAGTGACAGTGCTGTACTTACAGGGGCTGAGACCACATTTAAGGTTTTATTACATATTTCATAATGACGTGTTTAAACAAAGCACAGGCTTGTTTTCTATAGGAATGTCATGGATTTACCTCCATGGAATATGTAGAGATTTAGAAACATGTCAGTTATGTTCTAACTTCTAATGTTTAAACTGATGCAAAAGTAATGACTTTTGGTTCTAGCTTTAAATGAATGTGAAAAGAGGAACTTTTGTGTCACAGCGAAATGTAAATGTGTCAATAACATATTCCATTTAACTCTGTTAAATATGCAGAATATATCAATGTTCTAATGAGCATCGTTCTCATCTTCAGAGCTGACCAGAGCTCTGCAGGTCACTGCAGGTCACTGCAGGTCACTGCAGGTCAGTGAAGGTCACTACAGGTCACTGCAGGTCACTGCAGGTCACTACAGGTCACTGCAGGTCATTGAAGCTCACTACAGGTCACTGCAGGTCACTACAGGTCAGTGAAGGTCACTGCAGGTCACTACAGGTCACTACAGGTCACTGCAGGTCACTGCAGGTCACTGCAGGTCAGTGAAGGTCACTACAGGTCACTACAGGTCACTGCAGGTCACTACAGGTCACTACAGGTCACTGCAGGTCACTACAGGTCACTGCAGGTCACTACAGGTCACTGCAGGTCACTACAGGTCACTGCAGGTCACTGCAGGTCACTACAGGTCACTGCAGGTCACTACAGGTCACTACAGGTCACTGCAGGTCACTGCAGGTCACTACAGGTCACTGCAGGTCACTACAGGTCACTGCAGGTCACTACAGGTCACTACAGGTCACTGCAGGTCACTACAGGTCACTACAGGTCACTGCAGGTCACTACAGGTCACTACAGGTCACTACAGGTCACTACAGGTCACTGCAGGTCACTACAGGTCACTGCAGGTCACTACAGGTCACTACAGGTCACTACAGGTCACTACAGGTCACTGCAGGTCACTGCAGGTCACTACAGGTCACTACAGGTCACTGCAGACACAGAGTCATCTCAAGTAAACTCCTGACGACTCCAAAGCAAAAGGTATTTTAATAATAACTTGACTCGACTAAAAGTAAACTGTGTAGAATCAGTATTTTGAATTTATAAAATGTCTGTTTTGTTATGACCAAAAAAACTAAATGATAATTGTTCTTCAAAAGAGAAACTGATGAGTCACATGTGAAGTGTATGTTATGTGACTTGTATAATCTAAACATGTGAAGTGTATGTTATACGACTTGTATAATCTAAACATGTGAAGTGTATGTTATATGACTTGTATAATCTAAACATGTGAAGTGTATGTTATATGACTTGTATAATCTAAAACATGTGAAGTGTATGTTATATGACTTGTATAATCTAATACATGTGAAGTGTATGTTATGTGACTTGTATAATCTAAACATGTGAAGTGTATGTTATGTGACATGTATCATCTAAACATGTGAAGTGTATGTTATATGACTTGTATAATCTAAAGCTGTGACATGTTCTGTTTGTCTCTGTCATACGATGGAGCTGAACGGTTCAGTTACTGAAGTACAGAAGACTGTGTAGCCATGGAAACAAAGTCTTGTTAAATACTGAGATATTCAGTATTTAACACAATAGTGTCACATTCATGTGCATATAACTGATGTAAAAAGAGTGGTTTTTTTTACCATTATTTTTAGTATTATTTTGTCTTACGCTGTTTTTATTTTATCTTTATCTTTATTTTCCCTCCATTCCTTATTAAGGTATGAGAGGTTCTGTCTAGAGGAGTTTTTGTTTATAAGAGTTCTTCTATTAAGAGTGTTTTTTAAACTTCCTATAAGTTTTCTGTCCTTTTCCTCTGTATCTACTGCTTTGCAACAACGAAATTTCCCCATGTGTGGACAATAAAGGATTATCTTATCTTGTCGGTGTAATCCCTCATTCGTCCAGGCGTGTTCCATAGTAGAAAAAGCTTCAGTTGTAGTCATCTGGACTCAGTTTGAAGAAATAGACGTTTCGACTCTCATCCAAGAGTCATTGTCAATAACAGAATTTAGATCGAGAACTCCGATATTAATACTGTTCTGTGGTAAGACCCGCCCATTGGGAGGAGCCTTCCTGAAGTAGAAAGAGTTGTTTGTTTCAACAGAAACTCCCCCTTGTATCTACCGAGCCTATTCAGAATCTTAATGGGCTATTAGAATCCTCTTTGTCTTTGTGAGACCCTGGCTCAACCACCCTGAGGACCTGATTAGCATCTGAATGTCCTCTACCTTTCCAGGGGTTCAGTAACCCATTATAAATAACAGGAAGATTAAACCTTAGCCCTCCATTTCTGTTTAAAGAAGGTCTTTCTTTTTTAACAAAAATAGCTTCCTTAACTCCTCTTTCAAACCATCTTTTCTCCTGCTTAAAACCTTCACCTCACCGTCATTGGATCGAATAAACTACATTGCTCTGTTCAAAAACAGAGCAATGTAGTTTATTCGGTCCAATGCAGTGAAGAAAGCTGTAAAGAACGGTACATAGGTGAGACGAAACACAGAAGCTCAGGACCTCAGAGTGCCGTGCATCTCCATCTTGAAGCCTCTAATCACTCGTTTGAAGACGGTGAGGTGAAGGTTTTAAGCAGGAGAAAAGATGGTTTGAAAGAGGAGTCAAGGAAGCTATTTTTGTTAAAAAAGAAAGACCTTCTTTAAACAGAAATGGAGGGCTAAGGTTTAATCTTCCTGTTATTTATAATGGGATACTGAACCCCTGGAAAGGTAAAGGACATTCAGATGCTAATCAGGTACTCAGGGTGGTTGAGCCAGGGTCTCACAAAGACAAAGAGGATTCTAATAGCTCATTAAGATTCTGAATAGGCTCGGTAGATACAAGGGGGAGTTTCTGTTGAAACAAACAACTCTTTCTACTTCAGGAAGGCTCCTCCCAATGGGCGGGTCTTACCACAGAACAGTATTAATATCGGAGTTCTCGACCTAAATTCTGTTATTGACAATGACTCTTGGATGAGAGTCGAAACGTCTATTTTTTCAAACTGAGTCCAGATGAAACAACTGAAGCTTTTTCTACTATTATCTTATCTTATTCAGTTTGTTCTATTTGACTTATACAGGTTGTTTTATCATTGTTAATATTTTTATGTTGCACTGAATCACCAAAGCAAGTTCCACTGTTTGTGAATTCTGTTCTTTGACAATGGCAATAAACCTTTTCTGATTCTATTAATAATAATAATAATAATAATGAACAGTGCACAGACTCCAAAACTCCTTAATAAGGGACTCCCACATTGTAGCTTTAAAACTCATTGTAGCTTTAAAACTCAACTAAAACTGGCTAAAATCAATTTATCATTTGTAGTTATAATCAGATTTGCATTTATTGAACAAGTTCATTCATGTTCATTATTCTTATTAAATACATTAATAAACAAATGTGTTTTGTATTTATTAAAGATTGACATGATAAAAAAAACGACACAAAAGGAAACTGAATATAATTAAATACTTCTTAACTCAATTATGTAACAGAATCGATGATTATATTTTATATTTCTTCTCATCTGATTAAAAAAAATACATATTGGCCAAATTATATTATGTAAATAAATAACTGAAAAGTTAATAACAAAATAAATACCCAAACCAAAAACTACAGAAAATGATGAGGACGTTATTAAACCTCTAAATGTAATTCATTGTCATTAAACCAGACTTTTTATCTAACACTTCTTTATAATTCTCTTAAATATCAGAGCTTTACAACATGATACATGTATATTTATAGATGGATATAACAATCCATCATTATACGTTACGTAAACAGACTATTTCAAGCCGAATTATTCCAAAAGTCTGTGTTGACTCTTCTCAGTCTTTCACGCTGCTGTGACGTGCGCGCTCCCGACGCCAAAGCCTCACGGCGATGACGTCACAAAAGTGGGAGGAGATATACCAGTATACAGGAAGTAATGCGGAACTAAAACACTTTTTTGGAACCATGCGCCAATGAGCAGCTCCATAGGCTTCAATGGCGGCCATCTTGGCTTCCGGGGGCTTGATGGTCCCACATGGGGAAATGTCATTGTTGCAAAGCAGAAGATCCAGAGGAAAAGATCATTTATAGGAAGTTATAAAAACACTCTCAGTAGAAGATCTTCCTATAAACAAAAAAACATGTTTTAAAGTTAGTTTGTTCTAAATCATATTATATTAGCGTTTGTGATTCTTAAAGATAATTTATTTAGTAGTTTTTGTGTTAAAATTGCACATTTATCCAAAATTGATGGTTGGAGATTTTGGTTTGATATGAAACTTATATAAAAATAACTCAATGTTCATTTACTGATAATTGGTTCTGTTGTTTTTCTGTTCAAAATGATATGTTTGTGTTTATTTAAAAAGTAAGTGAGATGTTGTTTGAGTTTGATTAAAGCTCAACCCGTCACATTTGTCTTTGTCTTTGGGGGAAAGTATTTTAGTATTTTATTTCCACTTTAAAAGGATAGAAAATGTAGAAAATACATTTACGTAGTAACTTTGACAATAAAGTCGCGTTGTCGTCTTCAAAGTCTGTGTTTTACGCTGCGCTGTAAAAAAGTTTGATTATAATCATGAGATGATTAAGATGACGTTGGCTGGTCAGAGACTCAGGATGGGGGCTCGGTCTCAGGTGATCAGCTCCGCCTCAGAGGGTGTGTTCAGGTGAAGGTGACAGAGACGTGTGGTGGGCGGGGCCTGTATTCACCTTATTCCAGGAGCCGCCATCATGGATCTACTGTGTATGATAAGTTCTACTCATGTGTTCATGCCCGCGTTCATGCCCGCGTTCAGGCCCGCGTTCATGCCCGCGTTCAGGCCCGCGTTCATGCCCGCGTTCATGCCCGCGTTCATGCCCGCGTTCATGCCCGCGTTCATGCCCGCGTTCATGCCCGCGTCCATGCCCGCGTCCATGCCCGCGTTCAGGCCCGCGTTCAGGCCCGCGTTCAGGCCCGCGTTCATGCCCGCGTTCAGGCCCGCGTTCATGCCCGCGTTCAGGCCCGCGTTCAGGCCCGCGTTCAGGCCCGCGTCCATGCCCGCGTCCATGCCCGCGTTCATGCCCGCGTCCATGCCCGCGTCCATGCCCGCGTCCATGCCCGCGTTCAGGCCCGCGTTCATGTCAGCGTCCAGGCCCGCGTCCAGGCCCGCGTCCAGGCCCGCGTTCATGCCCGCGTTCATGCCCGCGTTCAGGCCCGCGTTCATGCCCGCGTTCATGCCCGCGTTCAGGCCCGCGTTCATGCCCGCGTTCATGCCCGCGTTCAGGCCCGCGTTCAGGCCCGCGTTCAGGCCCGCGTTCAGGCCCGCGTCCAGGCCCGCGTTCATGCCCGCGTTCATGCCCGCGTTCATGCCCGCGTCCATGCCCGCGTCCATGCCCGCGTCCATGCCCGCGTTCAGGCCCGCGTTCAGGCCCGCGTCCATGCCCGCGTCCAGGCCCGCGTTCAGGCCCGCGTCCATGCCCGCGTCCATGCCCGCGTTCAGGCCCGCGTCCATGCCCGCGTTCAGGCCCGCGTTCATGTCAGCGTTCAGGCCCGCGTTCATGCCCGCGTTCATGTCAGCGTCCAGGCCCGCGTCCAGGCCCGCGTTCATGTCAGCGTTCATGCCCGCGTCCAGGCCCGCGTTCAGGCCCGCGTTCATGTCAGCGTTCATGCCCGCGTCCAGGCCCGCGTTCAGGCCCGCGTTCATGTCAGCGTTCATGTCAGCGTTCAGGCCCGCGTTCATGTCAGCGTTCAGGCCCGAGTTCATGTCAGCGTTCATGTCAGCGTTCAGGCCCGCGTTCATGTCAGCGTTCAGGCCCGCGTTCATGTCAGCGTTCAGGCCCGCGTTCAGCCCCGCGTTCATGCCCGCGTTCATGCCCGCATTCATGTCAGCGTTCATGCCCGCGTTCATGCCCGCGTTCAGGCCCGCGTTCATGCCCGCGTTCATGCCCGCGTTCATGCCCGCGTTCATGCCCGCGTTCATGCCCGCGTTCATGCCCGCGTTCATGCCCGCGTTCAGGCCCGCGTTCAGGCCCGCGTTCATGCCCGCGTTCAGGCCCGCGTTCAGGCCCGCGTCCATGCCCGCGTCCAGGCCCGCGTCCAGGCCCGCGTCCATGCCCGCGTTCATGCCCGCGTTCAGGCCCGCGTTCATGCCCGCGTTCATGCCCGCGTCCATGCCCGCGTCCATGCCCGCGTCCATGCCCGCGTTCAGGCCCGCGTTCATGTCAGCGTCCAGGCCCGCGTTCATGCCCGCGTTCATGCCCGCGTTCAGGCCCGCGTTCATGCCCGCGTTCATGCCCGCGTTCAGGCCCGCGTTCATGCCCGCGTTCAGGCCCGCGTTCAGGCCCGCGTTCATGCCCGCGTTCATGCCCGCGTCCATGCCCGCGTCCATGCCCGCGTCCATGCCCGCGTTCAGGCCCGCGTTCATGTCAGCGTCCAGGCCCGCGTTCATGCCCGCGTTCATGCCCGCGTTCAGGCCCGCGTTCATGCCCGCGTTCATGCCCGCGTTCATGCCCGCGTTCAGGCCCGCGTTCATGCCCGCGTTCAGGCCCGCGTTCAGGCCCGCGTCCATGCCCGCGTCCAGGCCCGCGTCCAGGCCCGCGTTCAGGCCCGCGTTCATGCCCGCGTTCATGCCCGCGTTCATGTCAGCGTCCAGGCCCGCGTCCAGGCCCGCGTTCATGTCAGCGTTCATGCCCGCGTCCAGGCCCGCGTTCAGGCCCGCGTTCATGTCAGCGTTCAGGCCCGAGTTCATGTCAGCGTTCATGTCAGCGTTCAGGCCCGCGTTCATGTCAGCGTTCAGGCCCGCGTTCATGTCAGCGTTCATGCCCGCATTCATGTCAGCGTCCAGGCCCGAGGCTTCAACAGTCCAGGGGTCAGAGGCTTCAACAGTCCAGGGGTCAGAGGCTTCAACAGTCCAGGGGTCAGAGGCTTCAACAGTCCAGGGGTCAGAGGCTTCAACAGTCCAGGGGTCAGAGGCTTCAACAGTCCAGGGGTCAGAGGCTTCAACAGTCCAGGGGTCAGAGGCTTCAACAGTCCAGGGGTCAGAGGCTTCAACAGTCCAGGGGTCAGAGGCTTCAACAGTCCAGGGGTCAGAGGCTTCAACAGTCCAGGGGTCAGAGGCTTCAACAGTCCAGGGGTCAGAGGCTTCAACAGTCCAGGGGTCAGAGGCTTCAACAGTCCAGGGGTCAGAGGCTTCAACAGTCCAGGGGTCAGAGGCTTCAACAGTCCAGGGGTCAGAGGCTTCAACAGTCCAGGGGTCAGAGGCTTCAGTCGGTATAGGTGTCAAACTCTGGCCCGCCGAACATTTCAAATTTATATATATATACTTTTTTAAAACAATCGGTGGCAAAGGCGGTTAGCGCTCTTGCCTCCCAAGAAGGAGATCGTGGGTTCGATTCCTGGACCAGACCAACATCACATGATCTCTCTGGGTGGAGTCTGCATTCTCTGGCTCCTCCCACCGCACATACACGTGCACATAGAAAATTGGTGACTCTAAATTGGTCCTAGTGACTGTCTGTCATGTCTATGTCTCTGTGTTGGCCACTGTCCAGGGTGTTCCCCGCCTAAGGCCCGAAGTCACTGGGATAGGCTCCAGTCAGTAGAAGATGGATGGAATTTTTTTTTTATTGATTTATTTATTTTTAAATTGATTCATAGAACCAAAGTTACATCCGTAACCGTTTTTATCGCTAAAAGTACGCGTCCCACAATGCCGCGGGTGGCCACCCCTCCCCCACAGGGCTCTGCTGCACTGCTGTGTGAGCCGCCCCTCCCCCACAGGGCTCTGCTGCACTGCTGTGTGAGCCGCCCCTCCCCCACAGGGCTCTGCTGCACTGCTGTGTGAGCCGCCCCTCCCCCACAGGGCTCTGCTGCACTGCTGTGAGGGAGAAGTGCACTTGAAGCACTTCTGAGCAGAAGTTTAGTGGGGTCAGTTCAGGTGAACAGAGAACTACAGACGTAAATGTTAGAACTTTTAAAAGGTTTTTTTAGATCTTGAGAAGTTTATTTAGTGATAAAGTCACATGTTTATCTCTGTAGAACTGTAGATCATCTCTGAAGTTGTGATGCTCATAAAGTGAAGGTCAGAGTTGGTGAAATTACACTTGTTTTACTAAATACATTTCAGTTTATGAGACTCCCCTGGGTTACGGCAAACACATATTTTTCTGCTCAGCCTAAGTCAAAAAGAAAAACTTGATGAAAAATCTATAGGATAAAAATTTAAAATAGGCTTAATGTGTTCACAAATGTAGTTGTACAGATTTAACCATGAAGTGCAGAAAGTGACAGTGTTTAAGAAGTGAGTCCAACGGCCTCCTCCTGTCTGAGGGGAGTGGCCTCCTGTCTGAGGGGAGTGGTCTCCTGCCTGAGGGGAGTGGTCTCCTGTCTGAGGGGAGTGGCCTCCTGTCTGAGGGGAGTGGTCTCCTGCCTGAGGGGAGTGGCCTCCTGTCTGAGGGGAGTGGCCTCCTGTCTGAGGGGAGTGGCCTCCTGCCTGAGGGGAGTGGTCTCTTGCCTGAGGGGAGTGGTCTCCTGCCTGAGGGGAGTGGCCTCCTGCCTGAGGGGAGTGGCCTCCTGCCTGAGGGGAGTGGCCTCCTGCCTGAGGGGAGTGGCCTCCTGCCTGAGGGGAGGGCAGGCCGCGAAATAGAAAGGGGCCCGTAGTCCCTCAAATCTCCAGCGGGCCCCGGGTTTGATTTAGGAGGGGCCCCAGTATCGAAATTCCTTGAAAAAAATCAAGATTTAACTAGTAATTTGTCCATATTTGGGGCATTTTCATCGCTTAAGGTTGGTTTTGACAGACACGCCACTTCAGTCTTCTCGCTTCTCATTGGCCGAGCAGTGTCCGTGATCTAATTTCAATGAAAGTGGCATCTGATTGGCTGCTTCGTTCGGTTATGTTCGGTTGTACTCGGAAATGCTCGGTCTAATTTTGCCCCAAAAGTGGCGGGCGTCAATATCTCCTCAGTCCAACAATTCAGTCTTTTTAAAGTTGTTTGTAACATAAGCTGTGTCAATGTGGAAGTATCCAAGGGCCCCAAGGGCCCCGCCCTTCGGAGCTGTTAGCACCGGGGCAATGTATATATGTTATAGTTTATTTTGTAGGCTGTGATTTTATATATTCCACAAGATCTCCTTGTGTCAAATGCTGTATAGCCCTCAGCAGAGGGCGCTGTAGTCTCTGTTTGTCCCTGTCTGTGGCTCCAGCGTACCACACGGTGATGGAGGAGGTGATGGAGGAGGTGATGGAGGAGGTGATGGCGTCCACAGTGGATATGGGGGGGGGGTCTATGATTGTGAGTGGGGGCTCTGGGGAATTTGACTTTCCTGAAGTTCACGATCAGGTTGTTCCCGCTGCACCAGGACACCTGCCGCTCCACCTCCTGTAGACAGACTCAACCCCGTCCCAGATGAGCCCGATGAGGGTGGTGTCGTCATGGTGATGAGGGTGGTGTCGTCGTGGCTGGAGGTGCAGCAGTTTGTCACAGGGAGAAGAGCAGGGGAGAAAGTACACAGCCCTGTGGAGCTCCTGTGCTGATAGTGCTGAGTGTCTGAGACATTCTTCCCCAGCCGCACACACTGACTCCATCAGGAAGTCAGTGCTCCCCCTGCAGGTGGAGTCGGTGCTCGTCAAAGATACAAAGCTCCACTCATAAGGTGGAGGCGTCGACCAGAGAGTCGTGGTCAAAGATCCACACGCTCAGCACAGACGTGGCAGAGGCAGATAGCGCGCTGACGTTTACGGACGGTCAAACATGGGAAAGAATCAATCTAAAAGAGATGTGTCCATCACAGAGACGCCTGTCACCATGGCAACGTCACATACATATGGGAAAGAGTGTCTGGAGTGTGGTCCAGTTAGGGGCCAACAGATCTGGTTTTCCATCTGGCGGATCAGCACGGACAAAATGTATGATTCATGTCAGCGAAACTGTTAAATTGAATGAATAAAAATGAAACTTTTGTGATTTTGATGCATGTTTCCTGTTTGATGCTCTGTGAATTGCCTTGTGTACGGATTGTGCTCTACAGATAAACGTGTCTTGCCTACACCAGCTTATAATAGGTCTAAAATGAGCCCGTGTTTGGTTCCTGTGAAACCTTCTGGACTGAACTTCAGCCCAGCACAAAGAAAGTACATGTTCCAAAGGCTTGAGTCTTTAACCCGCTCCTCTGTCCTCAGCCTCGTCTGCCCCGTCCTCTGACACTCGGGACATTCCTCTGCTCGGTTCATCTGTGCACATCGTTCGCCGATCTGCCTCCGTCCTCCAGACCTTGCTCCTGACCCGCTTCCAATGTGAGGTCCAGATCCTCGGCCTGGACCTGGACTCGGGCCCCGGACTCGGCTCGGGCAAAGCGCGCATGGTCCCAGAGAAAGGCTCAGAGTTCGTGCTGTCCTCGGGAGTCAAAGTGAGCGTTTGGAAGGCGGATCTGGCGAACTTCTCCGCTGCGGCTGTGGTCAACGCGGCAAACTCCAAACTCGAGCATTACGGCGGTTTGGCCGCGGCGCTTGCTTCAGCCGGAGGACCAGGGTTTCAAAAAGAGAGCGATTATTATGTTCAGAAGAATGGAAATGTGAGAACCGGAGATGCTGTAGCTTTAGGAGCGGGGAAGCTTCAATGTAAAACCGTTATCCACGCGGTCGGCCCTCGACTGTCCTACAGCCCTAATGCTCATGAAGTTTCAGCGGCTAAAAGTCAACTGCAGAGAGTGATCAGGAGCGTGCTGGAAATAGTTGAGAAAAAACAACTTGAAACAGTCGCCATTCCGGCCATAAGCTCCGGGATTTTTAACTTCCCGCTGGCCGAATGTGCAGACGCAATAGTCGGCGCTGTAAAGAGCTTTTACGGCAGCGGCACGTCTCACAGGTTCAAGCCCAAAGAGGTTCTCCTGGTGAACAACGATGACCCCACGGTGAAGGAGATGGAGCGGGCGTGTGCGCAGCTCCTGACCCCCGGGTCGTACAGCCAGGCAGCAGCAAGCGGGACCAGACCCCAGACCAGAGGGGGCGCCGGGGCCGGGGCCCGACCGCCTCAGATACAGTTTGGACCTGTGCGCGTGCTGCTGAGGAAGGGCCGGCTGGAGGAGCAGAAGGTACGTGACTCTTTTGGACGGTCTGAACAGTCAAATGTACAGGAAGACGGAGAAGGGTGAAGGGCTTGAATGTTCTCCGGTTTCAGATGGACGTGATCGTGAACACCATCGGCCAAGACAGAAATCTACGCGTAGGCCAAGTCTCCAACATGATCCTGAAGAAAGCTGGTGATAAAATGCAATCTGCGATCTACAGCGCCCCCTTCAGTGGGTCTTTGATCATTACAAACGGCTTTGGTTTGGACTGTAAAGAGGTCTACCACGCCTGCTGTACCAATAAACACTCGAGCGGCTCTGAGCAGGTACAGCGGTCATCTTCACGCCCTCCGCAGGGTTTGATCATGATGGACATGTGTCTTCTCTCTCTCAGGCGTTGTTCAGGTCAGTGCAGGACTGTCTGTGGACTGCAGCAGCTTCCAACTACAGCTCCATCGCGTTCCCCGCCATCGGCACTGGAAACCTGGGCTTTTCAGATGAAGAAGTGGCCCGCATTATGCTGCACGCCGCCTTGGACGTCAGTCAGAAGTGTCATTGCCCTTTAGATGTGCACTTTGTCATCTTCCCCAAAGACGAGCAACGATTTAAGGTACAAACACCAGTATAACGCGGTCTACAGTGTCAGTATGGTCCTGAAGACGGATCCGGACTGACCAGTGACGTTTGTCGCTCGGAGAGAACCATGTGAAGGATAATACTGTTTTCATTTCAGGCGTTTGAAAAAGAACTGAAATCATTCCAACCAAAGGCTTTCCAGACGGAACCCCCTCAGAGTAAAGATCCCCGTGTGTCAACATTCACTTATTTATATTCAACCAAATATGAAAAGAAATGTTGTCTTTACAACCGTTTGTGTCCGACTCTGATGTTCCAGATGTTCCAGAAGGAGCTCAAAGTCTGAACTTCAAACCTGCTCTGCTCGCATCCCAGGAACAAGGTCTGGACCGGGACTGGGACTGGGACCTGGGCCGGACTGGGACTGGGACCTGGGCCGGACTGGGACTGGGACCTGGGCCGGACTGGGACAGGGACTGGGACTGGGACCTGGGCCGGACTGGGACAGGGACTGGACCTTGACTGGACCTGGACTGGACTTTTCATCCCTCACAATGAACAGTTCTCGCTCTTACTCCTGTGGCACTCGTCCTTCTGTCTCTGTTTCAGGGTCTGCTGCTTGGAAACTGGAGGACAAAGCTCTGATTCGTCTGCAGAGCTCGTCAGAGGAAAACCTGAGCGAGGCCGAAGCCTGGCTCATGTCTCGGCTCTTCAACTCCTCCAGCGCCGTCTGCATCTATGACAACTTCATCCAACACCTCGGGGAGAAAGAGCTGGAGGAGCTGTGCGACTTGGAGGTACTGGGCGGGGCATCTGGCACAGAGGGCGGGGCATCTGACGGTCTGTCTCTGCAGGTGGAGGACGTTCAGGTGGAGGAGTTTCTGGAGAAGGGTCTCTCTGGGGTTGTCGTGAGTGGAAACGATGCGGTGGAAATCGCAGTCGCAGCTCTGAGGTTTGAGCAGAAGCTTCTGGAGGTTCAGGGGGAGTTTGTGGAGGAGGAGAAGGAGGAGCTGAAGAACCTGAGCCGGAGACCAGTGAGAGGAGAGCGGAGTCCACCGTCCAGCTCCGACCACGAGGTCAAAGATGTGGTGAAGCAGCTGAGGAGCCACGGACTGGAGCTCATCAAGGTAAAGATCACACCAAACCTCACAGCAATAGGTCACGCGCCATCTACTGGTCACCAAGGAAACTGCACTCTCTCCAAACCATTACAGTCACAACACGCCACTGCTCTGGGAGGGAACCCTGACTCTGAACCACTCTGAGGGAACCCTGACCTGTGGAGGAGATTTGAACCTTCAGCTACATCAGACGTGTGGAGCTCAAGAGGCTCTGGAGGAACAAGAAAGAACAAGTTCTGTCTCTGAAGAAAATAGGACTGAGTGACACGTGGAGGAGATGAACACTAGGGGGCGCCAGTGTACCTCATCCTGCTCTACATTTGTGTAGATGTGGAGGAAACACAGTTAAAAATGTCCTTAAACGTTGAGACTTCACTAGAGGAACATGAGACTCCGCCTCCTTTTAGACGCTTCCAAAGCCGTCTTGAGAGGACACATTATATACATGACCTCAGAGAAAGAAACAAAGAGAAAAAGCTCAAAGATCTGCAAGACAAAAATGAATTGCTGAAGGTGAATCATGCCAGATCTGACTTCACAGGAAATAGTTCAGAAAATGCTCTGGAAACTGCATTTGAATTCTTCTTCTATAAAAAACTTTTCTCTAAAATTTCAGGAGTTAAAGATGAAAGAGATTCTTGGACACCTTCCATCTTCTTCCTCTTGTCCCGGGCCGGGTTGCGGGGGCAGCAGTCTGAGCAGGGACCCCAAGACTTCCCTCTCCCAGACACTTCCTCTAACTCCTCCGGGGGGATCCCGAGGCGTTCCCAGGCCAGCCGAGAGACATAGTCTCTCCAGCGTGTCCTGGGTCTTCCCCGGGGCCTCTTCCCGGTGGGACATGCCTGAAACACCTCCCGAGGGAGGCGCCCAGGAGGCATCCGGAACAGATGCCCGAGCCACCTCAGCTGGCTCCCCTCGACGTGGAGGAGCAGCGGCTCTACTCCGAGCTCCCCCCGTGTGACTGAGCTCCTCACCTTATCTCTAAGAGAGCGCCCAGCCACACGGCGGAGGAAACTCATTTCGACCGCTTGTATCCGCGAGCTCATGACCATAGGTGAGGTCAGAACGTAGACCGACCGGTAAATCCAGAGCTTTGTCTTTGGACTCAGCTCCTCCTTCACCACAACAGTCGATGCAGCGACTGCATCACTGCAGCCGCTGCACCGATCCAACTGTCGATCTCACGCTCCATCAAGACCCTGAGATACTTGAACTCCTCCACTTAGGGCAAGGACCCTCACCCACCTGAAGAGGGCAGGACACCTTTTTCCGGCTGATTCTCATCCCAGACGCTTCCCTCTCGTCGCAGTGCAGCTGCAGGTCCGGGTTTGATGGAGACATCAGGACAACATCGTCTGCAAACAGCAGAGATGAGATCCTGTGGTCCCCAAACCGGACACCCTCTGACCCCTGACCACACCCTCCGACCCCTGACCACACCCTCCGACCCCTGACTGGGCCTAGAAATTCTGTCCATAAAAACTATGAACAGAACCAGTGACAAAGCGCAGCCCTGAGGAGTCCAGCATGCACTGGGAACAGGTCTGACTTACTGCCGGCAATATGGACACCCCGGTCTGCCAGTCCAGAGGCACTGTCCCCGACCACCATGCGATGTTGCAGAGACGTGTCAACCAAGACTACAACATCCAGAGACTTTAGGTCCTCAGGGCGGATCTCATCCACCCCCGGAGGAGCTTGACAACAACCTCAGTGACTTCAGCCGGGGTGATGGACGAGTCCCTCTGAGTCCCCGGTCTCTGCCTCCTCTTCAGAAGACGTGACGGTGGGATTAAGGAGGTCCGACATCCCCAGTCAAGGTCAGCAGGTCTCCATCCGCACCGTAAACAGTGTTAGTGAAGCACTGCTTCCTCCTCCTGAGGCGCCGGACGGTTTGCCAGAATTTCTTTGGTGCCGACCGATAGTCCTCCTCCATGGCTCCTCCTCCATGGCTCCTCCTCCATGGCCTCCCCGAAGTCCTCCCAGCCCCGGGTTTTTGCCTCTGCGACAGCACGAGCTGCGGCTCGCTTGGCCTTTCGATACCTGTCGATGACCTCAGGAGACCCACAAGCCAGAGAGACCTGATAGGCCTCCTTCTTCAGTCTGACAGCATCCTTTACTTCCGGTGTCCACCACCGGGTTCGGGGGTTCGGGAGTTGCCGCCACGACAGGCACCGGAGCCATGTGACCACAGCTCTGAGCAGCCGCATCAACAATGGAGGCGGAGAACATGGTCCACTCGGACTCAATGTCCCCAACCTCCCCGGGACATGGGAGAAGCTCTCCTGGAGGTGCGAGTTGAATACCCTACTGACAGATGGCTCCACAAGACGTTCCCAACAGACTCCCACAATGCACTTGGGTCTGCCAAGTCTGTCCTTCTTCCTTCTCCATCAGAGGATCCAACTCACCACCAGGTGGTGCTCTACAGCTCTGCCCCTCTCTTCACCCAAGTGTCCAAGACACAGGCTGGAGGTCAGAGGTCAGCTGGCAAGACACAAAGTGGATCATTGACCTCCTGTGTCCTGGTGTCATGTGACCTGATGGACCTTGTGCTTGAACATGGTGTTCGTTCTGGACAATCCGTGGCACAGAAGTCCAATAAGTGACCGCTCGGGTTCAGATTGGGGCTCCGCCCCTGTCCATTAGTCACTGTCATTGTCCACGTGGGCGTTGAAGTCCCCCCAGTAGAACAACAGAGTCCCAGGTCAGTGCACTGTCCAGTTCCCCTCCCAAGGACTCCAAGAAGGCTGGGTCCTCTGCAGTGAGAGACATGTCCCCCACCCGAAGGCGAAGGGACGCGACCCTCTCGTCCACCCGGGTCAACACTCAACACGTGGCGGCTGAGCTGACACACCAGCCCCGCCCACACCAGCCCCGCCCACACCAGCCCCGCCTCTCCCCACAGGTCCAGCCCCTCTGGAGGAGATGGTTCCAGAGCCCAAACTGTGCTGGAGCTGAGGCCGACTATATCTAGTCGATATTGCTCCACCTCCCGCACAAGCTCAGGCTCCTCCCCCCAGCGAGGGGACATTCCATGTCCCCAGAGTTAGTCTCTGTGTCTGGAGATCTGGTCGTCGAGGCCCCTGCCCAGATCTCTCTGCACCGGCCCCTTATGGATCATCCACCCGCAGGAGGAGAGAGATATATATATATATATATTATATATATATATCATATAATATAATCTCTGGTCATGTGACCTCTGGACTGAGGGGTCAGACAGGGCAGTGACCGGTCTCTCCTCCTGTTGCCTTGTGTTACAAACCAGACATTCACATGACACTGGCAGAGTGGTTAACACACACCTGGATCTGTCCATTTGCTGCATGTCCTTCCCTCTCTCGTCCCTTTTTCCCGAACTGTGCTGTTCTGTGAAGCCCACAGGCCGAAAAGAGAGACTTTGATTGGTTTTGATACTTTTCAGGTGGAGAAAGTGGAGAACGCGGCGCTGCAGAAGCTCTTTGACCTGCAGAAGGCCCAGATGCCCTCCCGCCCGCCCCAGCTGCTCCTGCAGCTGGTCCCTGCACACGCCTGTCACATGATCTGTGACATCAGCTTCAGACCCCAGTGTGCTCCTCCTGACGGTACTGTTTGCACCTGCTCCTCTCGTTTGCACCTGCTCCTCCTCCTCTCGTTTGCACCTGCTCCTCCTCCTCTCGTTTGCACCTGCTCCTCCTCCTCTCGTTTGCACCTGCTCCTCCTCCTCTCGTTTGCACCTGCTCCTCCTCCTCTCGTTTGCACCTGCTCCTCCTCCTCTCGTTTGCACCTGCTCCTCCTCCTCTCGTTTGCACCTGCTCCTCCTCCTCTCGTTTGCACCTGCTCCTCACTCTGGACCTCCTTTTCAGAGCCGGCTCTTGGTGAAGGTCTGTATTTCGCTGCAGATGTGACGACGGCGCTGAAGCTCTGGACAAAACGCTCAGACCAGTTGTTCTACCTGTTTGTGGCCGAGGTCTTAAAGGGGACGTCTGGAGGAGGTAGACCTGGTTTAGTCCTGGGTCCTGGTCCTGGTCCAGGTTCGTGGACTCGCTGTGACTCAGTGGAACGTTCAGGGGTCACAGTCGTTTTCAGTCACATCCAAACACTCCCTCGATTCATCCTGGTCTGCAAAAAACCTGACTGGGTCTGAACCAGGTCTGGACCTGGTCTGGACCTGGACCAGGTCTGGACCTGAACCAGGTCTGGACCTGGTCTGGACCTGGTCCTGGTCTGGACCTGGTCTGGACCTTTATTAGATTAAAGTGTTTCTTCTGTAAAGATTGAAATGAAACTCTGGTTTAAGGAGCAACTTTTGATTTTATTTCTGATTTTTGTCATTGTTTTTATTGACTTTATGTAAATCACATTTAATTAAACTGATTTCTGACAAAAGAAAACAAGTACATTTGTAAAAGATTTATTCACATTTTGACACAAAAAAAGCTGCTACGACGAGTTAAAACATCAACTCAAAATGTACCAATAACAAACACTTTATTCATAAAAACTCCACAGAAGCTTTTTATTTGGTTAAAAAGTCTAAAAGTTCGATCAAAATAATGGATTGACATCGAACACTAAAATAATCAGTTGCAGCTTTAAACATGAAACAAATACAAGCTCATTATGATCATTATTATGATCATTATTATGATCATTATGATCATTATTATGATCATTATGATCATAATAATGATCATTATTATGATCATAATAATGATCATTATTATGATCATTATGATCATTATTATGATCATAATGATCATTATTATGATCATAATGATCATAATAATGATCATTATTATGATCATAATAATGATCATAATAATGATCATTATTATGATCATAATAATGATCATAATAATGATCATTATTATGATCATAATAATGATCATTATTATGATCATTATGATCATTATTATGATCATAATGATCATTATTATGATCATAATGATCATAATAATGATCATTATTATGATCATAATAATGATCATAATAATGATCATTATTATGATCATAATAATGATCATTATTATGATCATTATGATCATGTGTATGACTTTTGTTGGTGGCGCAAAGGAAAATGACCCAGAAAAAACTAAAATTTTCACTAATTTTGAATTTTGGGCAAAGTTTGGTGAGTTTTTGAGCTCAAAGAGAAGAAGAAAAAAAAAATCGAGCTAAAACAAAGTTTTCAAACGATGTATAATATGTTGTTGTGGAAACGGCTTTAAGTCTTCTCCACCCCCCCGGGGCCCCCGGGGCCCCCACCCGCTCCCCATAGACTTCCACTCATTCAAGCAGATAAAGTATGGCCCCTGCCACCTGCCACAGGCCCCTGCCACAGGCTCTCACGTACAGGACGATGCCAGGAGTGTTTTTGGAGGAATGCGGCTTCGCGCAGCTGTTGTCAACAATGAGTGAATGGGCGCAGAGAGCGCCCCCGTCTTTAACAGAGGCACTGACATGAAGTACAGTCTGGTTCTTGTCGGAGGTAGTTTCAGTTTTAGTTTTAGTTTTATAGTTTTATTGGTAAATAATAAATTCTGTTGAACATTTGTTGATTTCCTTTTTCTCGAGTCAAAGAGTCAAAGAGTCTGGACAGAAGACGACAGACAAAATGAGGCTTTTTACTGACGCTGCTCGGAAACAGTCTTTTCTCCAAACGAGTCTGAAAGAACCTGAAACGAGACAAACGAGCGTTTAACGAGAGACTAATGAACGAGAGACTAATGAACGAGAGACTAATGAACGAGAGACTAAAGAACCGGTTCTCACCCGGGCCTCACCCGGGTGAGCCGGGCCTCACCCGGGCCTCACCCGGGCCTCACCCGGTGCACTCGGGCACCTCGGTCCCGTCCACCAGCAGCGTGTGGATGATTCCGTCTTTCCTCTTCCCGCTGCTCACGGCTTTGATGCAGCAAAGATGATCGCTCAGAGTGAAGTGCGTCTCGGTGCCGTCGTCCACAAACTCGCCCTGAACACACCCAAGAAGACGTCAAGACACAAGACTCATGACGTCCACGCAAGACTCATGACGTCCACGCAAGACTCATGACGTCCACGCAAGACTCATGACGTCCACGCAAGACTCATGACGTCCACACAAGACTCATGACGTCCACGCAAGACTCATGACGTCCACGCAAGACTCATGACGTCCACGCAAGACTCATGACGTCCACACAAGACTCATGACGTCCACACAAGACTCATGACGTCCACACAAGACTCATGACGTCCACGCGACGTCCACGCAAGACTCATGACGTCCACGCAAGACTCATGACGTCCACACAAGACTCATGACGTCCACACAAGACTCATGACATCCACACAAGACTCATGACGTCCACGCAAGACTCATGACGTCCACGCAAGACTCATGACGTCCACGCAAGACTCGCGACGTCCACGCAAGACTCATGACGTCCACGCAAGACTCATGACGTCCACGCAAGACTCATGACGTCCACGCGACGTCCACGCAAGACTCATGACGTCCACGCAAGACTCATGACGTCCACGCGACGTCCACGCAAGACTCATGACGTCCACGCAAGACTCATGACGTCCACACAAGACTCATGACGTCCACACAAGACTCATGACGTCCACACAAGACTCATGACGTCCACACAAGACTCATGACGTCCACACAAGACTCATGACGTCCACGCAAGACTCATGACGTCCACGCAAGACTCGCGACGTCCACACAAGACTCGCGACGTCCACACAAGACTCATGACGTCCACACAAGACTCATGACGTCCACACAAGACTCATGACGTCCACACAAGACTCATGACGTCCACACAAGACTCATGACGTCCACACAAGACTCATGACGTCCACGCAAGACTCATGACGTCCACGCAAGACTCGCGACGTCCACACAAGACTCGCGACGTCCACACAAGACTCATGACGTCCACACAAGACTCATGACGTCCACACAAGACTCATGACGTCCACACAAGACTCATGACGTCCACACAAGACTCATGACGTCCACACAAGACTCATGACGTCCACACAAGACTCATGACGTCCACACAAGACTCACCGCCGTCTCGATGTTGTGTCCGTTGCACCAAACGTCCATCGTGTCTTTCTCTGGAACACAAAGTCAGAAGAAAACACATTATTCTTGCATGTTCCCGTGACCTTTGCAGTCTCTTGTCCTTCAGGTGGACTGCTAAACATTAGAGCAATTTCCTCCAAATCGCTCTTAGTTAATGAATTAATTAGTGACTATAACATAGATCTTCAGCTCCAACTGAAACGTGGCTTCAACAAGACGACTACGTCAGACTAAATGAGTCCACCCCACCCACCCATGTTAACCCCACCCACCCATGTAAACCCCACCCACCTATGTTAACCCCACCCACCCATGTAAACCCCACCCACCCATGTTAACCCCACCCACCCATGTTAACCCCACCCACCCATGTAAACCCCACCCACCCATGTTAACCCCACCCACCTATGTTAACCCCACCCACCCATGTTAACTTTCAGACTGCCAGGAGCACAGGCCGAGGTGGTGGTGTGGCAGTGATCTCACACTCAAGCGACTCATGAGCCCTAAAACTAACAATGCATTTCACTCATTTGAAAGCCTTATGCTGTCGATCACATGTCCAAATATGAAAAACCAAAAAGGAGTTTTGTTCATAGTTATCTACCGACCTCCTGGTCCCTACTCAGAGTTTTTAACAGAGTTTTCTGACTTTATATCAAACTTAGTGTTAGCCTGGGATAAAATAGTTATAGTTGGAGACTTTAATATCCACGTGAACATGAGTGATGACTCTCTCAGTAATGCCTTCAGCGCCTTGTTAGACAGCATTGGTTTCACTCAGAATGTAAATAAACCGACTCACACTCACAAGAACACTCTGGATCTTGTCCTAACGTATGGAACAGAGATTAGTGACCTCATTGTCCTCCCTCAAAACCCTATATTGTCAGATCATTTCCTAATTACCTTTAGTTTATTCTTAAAGATCATCCAGTCCCACAAAATAAAGTTATAATGAAAAGGACAAAATCTGAAAAATCTATCTCAAAATTCAAAGAAATAATAGAGCCAATATTCAGTGACATGTCATGTGATCACGTCATGTGATCACGTCATGTGATCATGTCATGTGATGTCATGTGATCATGTCATGTGATCCTGCTGAGAACAGTTTTAGTCCCAGTTTAAGTGATCAATGTGTCGACTTGACCATGAATTCTCTGAAGTCTGCTCTTGACGTTGTCGCGCCGTTAAAACAGAAGGTCATTAGGCCAAAGCGCGCCTCCTCCTGGTACAACCAAGAACTGCGTTCACATAAACAAAGAGTTAGAAAGTTAGAGGGATTATTTCGTCGCTCTCTCACAGAAGAATCCCTAAAAGCATGGAAAAGTTGCCTGCTGTCCTATAAGCAGGCTCTGCGTAAGGCCCAAACCAGATATTATTCAAATCTAATAGAAGTCAACAAAAGTAACACTAAATTCCTTTTCAGCACTGTAGCTAGGCTAACAAACTGTCACAGTGCAGTAGAGCCCTCAATCCCAGCTACACTTAGCTCTGATGATTTCCTCCTATTTTTTAATAATAAAATAAAAACAATCAGAGATAAATTAGATGAAATTACCCCCGCTATTAGCCCTGAACTAGCCCAAGCTGTAAATCTAACGTCCCATATAAATCCACCTGTAAACCTAGAAAGGTTCACAGCTGTTGATCATGAGAGATAACTTCAGCCATTATGTCCTCTAAAAGCTCAACTTGTGTCCTAGACCCCATTCCAAGCAGACTCCTCAAAGACATTCTCCCCCTAATTATAGACCCTATTCTTAATATAATAAATACTTCACTCCAAAGTGGCTATGTTCCACAGTCCTTCAAACATGCAGTCATTAAACCTCTTCTGAAAAAGCCTAATCTAGATCCCGACCTATTGGTAAACTACAGACCTATTTCAAATCTTCCCTTCGTCTCTAAAATCCTTGAAAAAGTTGTAGTAAAACAGCTTTGTCGCCACCTGCAGGACAATAACTTATTTGAAGTTTTCCAGTCAGGGTTCAGAGCCCACCACAGCACTGAAACTGCACTAGTTAAAGTCACAAATGATTTGTTATTAGCCGCTGACGATGGACTGGTCTCAATCCTGGTTCTGTTGGACCTCAGCGCAGCGTTTGACACCATCGACCACAACATTCTACTGCAGAGGTTAGAATGTGATGTAGGTGTTGGAGGAACAGCCCTCAGCTGGTTTAAATCCTATCTATCTGATAGGTTCCAATTTGTTAATGTAAACCAGAGCTCCTCACCAAGCTCTAAAGTAATTTACGGTGTGCCACAGGGTTCGGTACTCGGTCCAATTCTGTTTACTCTTTATATGCTACCATTAGGCAACATTATTAGAAAGCATGACATTAACTTCCACTGCTCTGCAGACGACACTCAGCTGTATTTATCAATGAAACCTGATCAGAGCGATCAAGTAGACAGACTTAGTACTTGTGTGAAGGAGATAAAAACCTGGATGACACTAAACTACCTGCTTCTTAACCCTGAAAAAACCAAGGTCATTGTGCTTGGCCCTAAGCATCTACGAGACGCTCTATCTGAGCAGATAGTCACACTGGACAATGTCAGTGTAGCCTCCAGTTCTACTGTAAGAAACCTCAGAGTCTTATTTGACCAGGAGCTCTCATTTAAAGCTCATATAAATCAAGCTTGTAAAACAGCCTATTTCCATTTGCGCAACATCGCCAAAATCAGAAGAATCCTGCCTAAAAGTGATGCTGAAAAACTTATCCATGCATTTGTAACGACTAGATTAGACTACTGTAACTCCCTGCTTGCAGCGTGTCCTAAAAGCTCCATAAAAAGCTTTCAACTGGTTCAAAATGCAGCAGCAAGATTACTAACAGGAACAAAAAGAAGAGAGCACATTACGCCAGTGCTGAAGTCTCTTCACTGGCTCCCCGTCGAGTCTAGAATCAAATTCAAAATTCTACTCTTGACCTACAAAGCCATAAATGACGTGGCCCCATCCTACCTCAAAGATGCTATAGAACCATATCATCCAAACAGAGCTCTTCGCTCTCAGAATGCCGGCCTTCTGGTGGTGCCAAGAGTCTCTAAAAGTACTGT
>NW_027315768.1:37036536-37084036 GCF_026437365.1 Eucyclogobius newberryi
CCCGTGCGCCCCGCCCTGGCCTCCCGTGCGCCCCGCCCTGGCCTCCCGTACGCCCCGCCCTGGCCTCCCGTGCGCCCCGCCCTGGCCTCCCGTGCGCCCCGCCCTGGCCTCCCGTACGCCCCGCCCTGGCCTCCCGTGCGCCCCGCCCTGGCCTCCCACCGCCCTGGCCTCCCACCGCCCTGGCCTCCCACCGCCCTGGCCTCCCGTGCGCACCGCCCTGGCCTCCCGTGCGCCCCGCCCTGGCCTCCCGTGCGCCCCGCCCTGGGAAACGAGAGAGCCGGTGCACACTCGTAGCTTCGTGCATCGGCGGATCAGACAAGCTGCTTTTCGTTGAGGACGGCATGTCAGGGAGACGTTTCCTGGTGGATTCAGGGGCGCAGCGCAGCATCGTTCCCGCCTCCTCTGCTGACACTTTGGGACCTGGACAGGGGCCTTTGTTGGATGCGGCCAACGGGACCTCCATCCGCACCTTCGGCACCAGGTTCATTTCTGTTTGTTTTAATGGACATGTGTTCAGCTGGGACTTCGTAGTTGCTTCTGTTACAGTTCCCATTATTGGTGCAGATTTTTTGTTTGCTTATAGACTTTTGGTGGATGTTGCTAATAGGTGTCTGATTGACGCTGTATCATTCAGTTCTTATCCATGTACGCTTGGGGGGGCTGGACCGCTCCTCGCTAACATGCTAGCAGCAGGGGCTGGACCGCTCCTCGCTAACATGCTAGCAGCAGGGGCTGGACTGCTCCTCGCTAACATGCTAGCAGCAGGGGCTGGACCGCTCCTCGCTAACATGCTAGCAGCAGGGGCTGGACTGCTCCTCGCTAACATGCTAGCAGCAGGGGATACATACCAGCGACTTTTAGCAGAGTTTCCTGCTCTAACTGTCCCTACATTTTCTGCTGCTGTAGCTAAACATGGGGTGGAGCATTATATTACCACAGAGGGCCCGCCGGTTTTTGCTCGGGCACGCCGTTTGGATGTGGCTAAGCTCGTAATAGCCAAAAAGGAGTTTGCGAATATGGACCGGCTCCTGGGCCTCCCCTTTGCACATGGTTCCTAAGTCCGACGGTGGGTGGCGGCCATGTGGGGATTTTCGACGCCTCAACGACGCCACCACTAACGACAGATACCCAGTCCCGCACATTCAGGATTTTTCTGTGCATTTGGCGGGTGCTGTTGTTTTTTCAAAAGTAGATCTGGTGAGAGGTTATCACCAGGTCCCAGTTCATCCTCAAAATGTGCCCAAGACGGCGGTGATTACTCCGTTTGGATTATTTGAGTTTCTGAGGATGCCGTTCGGGCTGAACGGTGCTGCACAGACGTTTCAGCGGCTTATGGACTCTGTGTTACGTGAAATGCCTTTTCTGTTTGTCTATCTTGAGGACATTCTAGTAGCCACAGCGGAGGTGCACATGTCACACCTCCGCCTGCTGTTTGAGCGCCTCACTGAACATGGATTGATTGTGAACCCGGCGAAATGTCAGTTTGGATTATTGGAGATTGAATTTCTGGGCCACCGTGTGACGCCTCATGGGGCTGTTCCACTGCCTACTAAAACGGAAACTATTTCAGCGTTTCCGTGTCCCCGTTCAGTGAAACCCCTGCAGGAGTTTTTGGGTATGGTAAACTTTTATAACCGCTTTATTCCGCGGGTTGCCCACATAATGCACCCTTTGTACGAAGCACTCAGGGGCAAGAAGGGTAATCAGGAGATCGAGTGGACCCCAGAGAGGCTGCAGGCTTTTGACAGAGCTAAGACTGCACTGGCTGACGCCGCCTTGTTGGCCCATCCCGACCCAGCAGCACCCCTCGCCCTGACCACAGATGCATCGGATTATGCTGTAGGAGCGGTTTGTGAACAGTGGGTTAATGGAGCCTGGCAGCCCCTGGCCTTCTTCAGTAAGAAGCTGCGTGACTCTGAGAGGAAGTACAGTACGTTTGACAGAGAGCTCCTGGCACTTTTTCTAGCCACCCGACATTTTAGGTTCCTTTTGGAAGGTCGGGGCTTTACTGTGTTTGTGGATCACAAGCCTCTAACATTTGCCATGGCCAAGGTTTCTGAACCGTGGTCAGCGCGTCAACAGCGGCAGCTTTCCGCTATTTCGGAATTTACCACGGACATCCAACACTTGCCCGGGAAAGATCATTTTGTGGCCGACTCTCTCTCGAGCTCGGATTGGAGCTGTACATTTGGGGGTGGACTATGCCGCTATGGCAGCAGATCAGCTCACGGACGCAGAAATTAAAACGTTGCGTACAGCTACAGAGTGTAGTTTGACTTTGGATGATGTTACTTTTCACGACAGTGGTGCAACCCTTCTCTGCGATGTGTCGACAGGCAAACCGCGGCCTTTGGTTCCTGTCAGCTGGCGTCAATGGATTTTTGATGCTGTTCATTCCTTGTCTCACCGCGGGGTTAAGGCCTCCGTGAAACTGGTGGGGGCAAAGTTTGTGTGGCCTGGTAAGGATGTTAAGACTTGGGCCACTACATGTGTTGCCTGCCAGCGCGCTAAGGTGCAACGCCACACCAAAGCTCCACTGGGCCCTTTCCTGATTCCTGACAGGCGCTTTGAACAGGTCCATGTGGATTTGGTTGGTCCTTTTCCTCCTTCCAGGGGATTTACACACATATTACTATGGTAGTCCGGACAACGCGTTGGCCTGAAGCAGTTCCTCTGTCGTCTACTACTTCAGCTGAGGTGGCACGGGCATTCATTTTTTCCTGGGTCGCACGTTTTGGGGTTAAACTCCACTGGACAACTGCATATCATCCACAGGCTAATGGGCTGTGTGAACGTTTTCACCGCACTTTGAAAGCTGCTCTTCGCGCCTCGCTTGTGGACAGTAGTTGGGTGGACAGGTTGCCCTGGGTCCTGTTGGCCCTGCGTTCGGCCCCCAAAGACGACTTCAATTCCTCTTCTGCGGAGTTGGTTCTCGGACAGACTTTAAGGGTCCCGGGGGAATTTCTTCCGGGCTCTTCGGGGGTAGGCCCTAGCGTGGCTAGCCGGGCAGGTTATCACAGGGAAGCTGAGGTTTTTGCTCCTGTTCCTGCTCATCATTGTCTCCCTCTGTCGTATGTGCCGCAGGACCTGATGTCGGCAAGGTATGTTTTCATCCGCCATGATGCACAACGTTTGTCACTACAGCCACCATACGACGGCCCCTTTTGCGTTCTGGAAGCTGGGCCTAAGGCCTTCCTGGTGGAGCGGGGAACTTGTCACGAGCGGGTTTCGGTGGATCATTTAAAACCGGCCCATGTGCTTAAGGACGATGATGTGCAGTTGGCACTCCCTGCTCGCCGTGGCCGCCCCCCTGCTCGCCCTGGCTGCCCCCCTGCCACAGTCATTACCAGGGATAGTGGGCATAGGCCAGTCTCACCCTCAGTTGTGGTCAGGTGCAGTGGTAGGGGTGGGATTATTACTGTTGACTTTTATTTATGTTTTGTTATTTTGTGTCTTCGGGGGGGACCTGTATGGCGAACCTGCATTGTGTATATATGTATTATTATGTCTCACACACAAAAGGTGTCTTATTGTGAAAGGGTGAAGGAAGTAGTAGAGGGGTGAGGGTATTTAAATGGATTCTGGTTGCACAGGTGAGGTTGATTTTGATGGAAGCAAATAAAGAAGAGACACAAACGTACTTTTGGTCTGATTATTTGAACTTCCACAGTTGTAACAAAGTCCCGTCTGCAGTACCTCTCCAGTCCTGCGGGAGCGCTGCGCCCGTGTCAAACTGTCAATCACCACCTATAAGCCACGCCCATGTGACCTTTCCATGAGTCGAGTTTTGAACATGTTCTTCACTTAAAGGAGGAATGGACGAATTTTCAGCGATTTGAGAACTCAAGTCCTCATGCCCCTCCCCCGTGCTCATGCCCCTCCCCGTGCTCATGCCCCTCCCCCGTGCTCATGCCCCTCCCCCGTGCTCATGCCACTCCCCCGTGCTCATGCCCCTCCCCCGTGCTCATGCCACTCCCCCGTGCTCATGCCACTCCCCCGTGCTCATGCCACTCCCCCGTGCTCATGCCACTCCCCCGTGCTCATGCCCCTCCCCGTGCTCATGCCACTCCCCCGTGCTCATGCCCCTCCCCCGTGCTCATGCCCCTCCCCGTGCTCATGCCACTCCCCCGTGCTCATGCCACTCCCCCGTGCACATGCCGCTCCCCCGTGCTCATTTATTAGCGTGACGGATCAAATCATCTCTCGTCTCCTGTAGATTTCCGTCTCTTCTGAGCTTGAACCGTCTTTCTCTGTCTTCATTTTGTCCCGTCACTGAGGGAACTATATTATGATAGATCAATGCGCTTAGACACAGGTGAACCAGGCTCTGCAGGTGAACCAGGCTCTGCAGGTGAACCAGGCTCTGCAGGTGCAGTAGGTGCGTTTTATGATTGACACGTGGCAGGACAAATGAACAGTTCACGCCACGAGGAAATGAGACTCAGATTTGGGCCAAAAAAATCGTCCATTCAACCTTTAAGCATAAGTTGTTTATTGCTTGAGCAGTCGGGCCCTGGAAGGTCCGGGCGGGCCCCGGCTCGACAGGTGAAAACACGAGGTCCACATTCAGGATCTTCTAGAGTTTATTATAAAACAAAGTGACTTCTACAGAAGGTGATTCTCCTCGACACGAGTGAAACTACATTTATATTGATACTTCATATCTACAGCGGCTCCAAACGGCTAAAACATAGTGAAAAGGTTAATAAAGTCTTTAGTGGGTTAAAAGTGACAAATAATAAACAACGTCGTGTTTAAGAACGAATTTGAAAAGATTTGAATTTTCAAAGAAAAAAAAAAAACTCACATTTGAATCGTTTAAAGTTTTAAGACATTTGTGGAACTTTGGCCTGAACGTTTAAATAAATCATTTCAAATAAGTTTCATTTTCACTGGATGTTTGGACAGAAATTCACGTTCAGCGTTTAAACTGTAAATCTGATCAAACTAAAGCATCAAACGAGACAAACTCCAGATAAAGTCTCTGATTTATACTTTTACTCCAAATATTACTCCAAATATTACTTCAGTTAAAGTGAAAAGTGGCTCCAAAGACTTTTCTTCTGGTTTTGGCCCAAGAATCAACATTTGCTGAAGGTTTCAAGCCAACGGGACACGCGCGCTCGGGACACGCTCGCCCGGGACACGCGCTCAGGACACGCTCGCCCGGGACACGCTCCCGGGACATGCCCCCCCCGGGGACACGCCCCCCGGACACGCGCCCCGGACACGCCCCAGACTCGAGGCAGAAGTGAAACGCTCACAAATTCGCTGGAATCACACAATTCGACGGTCGACGATTATGACAAACGCAAACGCCTCAAACACGAGCCATAGTCGAGCGTCAGAGCGGAAAGCCCTCAGCTTAAACTCCACTTTAACGCAGAGGTAAAAAAGTGAAAGTACAAGTACAAATATAAGTACAGACACAGGAGCAAAACAAACTCGGTCAAAGTATCTTCAGAGTATTTAAAAACTTGTTTCATCTGGACTCTTCATCCAAGAGTCATTTTCAATCTGTGAATCAAGACCAGGAACTCAGATATTTATCCTACTCTGAGTAGGCCCCGCCCATCGGGCATCAGAATGCTCTGGGCGTCGACCTCTTCAGGGATTCATAATTCCATTATAAACAACAGGAAGATTGAATCTTAATCCCCAGTTTGTCTCTTTAACTCTTTCAAAGACCGTGAGGAGAAGATTCTGAGCAGGACAAAAGAAGCTTTGATCCAGTGCTTTGTGTCTTTAAGAGGAAGATGCACGGCGCCCTGTGGTCCTGAACTCCAGTGTCTGACGTGTGAGAACTTGACACTTTTCTTCACTGCATTGGACAGAATAAACTACATAGTTCTGTTTTGGTGCTGCATCTTGTCCTCAGGATGAACTTGTGTCTTAAAGTGTCTCAAACTGAACTATGTAGTTTATTCTGTTCAGCCTTAAATAGAAACTGGTTTAAGATTCAATCTTCCTGTTGTTTATAATGGAATTTTTAATCCCTGAAGAGGTCGATGCCCAGAACATTCTGATGTCATCAGGTCATCAGTGAGGAGAGAGAGAGTGAGTCAGGGACAATAAGAGGCTGATGGCCCATTAAAGTGAGTTTCAAGTGAAACTAAATACTCTTTATCAGAGCTCCAAGACTCGTTTCTCAGATTGAGAATGACTCTCGGACTGAATCTTTTTCTGCAGTGGACCCTCCTGGACGAATGAGGCATTACACCCACAGTACTTCAAAACATACTTCAAGAGTCAAAGTCATCATTATTTCTGATTTTGAGAAACATTCGAGCATCAGAATGTTTTTTGTCTTTTTTTAAGCAACTTTCTCCATTTTTCTTTGCTCAAAGTGAACGATGTGTCGAAACATGAAAGAGTCCAGACTGTGAGGGGTCCAGACTGTGAGGGGTCCAGACTGTGAGGGGTCCAGACTGTGAGGGGTCCAGACTGTGAGGGGTCCAGACTGTGAGGGGTCCAGACTGTGAGGGGTCCAGACTGTGAGGGGTCCAGACTGTGAGGGTCCAGACTGTGAGGGGTCCAGACTGTGAGGGGTCCAGACTGTGAGGGGTCCAGACTGTGAGGGGTCCAGACTGTGAGGGGTCCAGACTGTGAGGGTCCAGACTGTGAGGGGTCCAGACTGTGAGGGGTCCAGACTGTGAGGGGTCCAGACTGTGAGGGGTCCAGACTCAGGTTTGATCTCATCTTTGCGTTTTTAATTCTTCAGTGGAAAAGTCTTGATGCATAAAATAGTTTTTAATAAAAGTGACTCTTGAAATCCAAACTAAAAGTGAAACTCATTGTGACGTGTTCCACTTCTGAAGTTTGGTCTTAACAGATTTACACTTTTGTTTGGTCCAAAGTGTGTTTAAAGTCTGATGTTCAGAGTTGAGTGGTGACGAGTCCTCTGGGTCTGGAGGCGTCTGAGGGGGGCGGAGCCGAGCTGGGGGGCGGAGCCGAGCTGTGGACCACACACACAACACGTTACACACACACACAACACGTTACACACACACACAACACACCATGACACTTTTTGCGTAGGGTGGTCCCCCGCGTAGGGTGCGGGGGGGGTCCTCATGCGGGGGGGTCCCCGTGTCGCGTGCGGGGGGGTCCTCGTGCGGGGGGGTCCCCGTGTCGCGTGAGGGGGGGTCCTCGTGTCGCGTGCGGGGTGTCGCGTGCGGGGTGTCGCGTGCGGGGGGGTCCCCGTGTCGCGTGCGGGGTGTCGCGTGCAGGGGGGTCCCCGTGTCGCGTGCGGGGGGGTCCTCGTGTCGCGTGCGGGGGGGTCCCCGTGTCGCGTGCGGGGTGTCGCGTGCGGGGGGGGTCCCCGTGTCGCGTGCGGGGTGTCGCGTGCGGGGGGATCCCCGTGTCGCGTGCGGGGGGGTCCCCGTGTCGCGTGCGGGGTGTCGCGTGCAGGGGGGTCCCCGTGTCGCGTGCGGGGGGGTCCTCGTGTCGCGTGCGGGGGGGTCCCCGTGTCGCGTGCGGGGTGTCGCGTGCGGGGGGGGTCCCCGTGTCGCGTGCGGGGTGTCGCGTGCGGGGGGGGTCCCCGTGTCGCGTGCGGGGTGTCGCGTGCGGGGGGATCCCCGTGTCGCGTGCGGGGGGGTCCCCGTGTCGCGTGCGGGGGGGTCCTCGTGTCGCGTGCGGGGGGGTCCTCGTGTCGCGTGCGGGGGGGTCCTCGTGTCGCGTGCGGCGCTTGTTGTGTTTGAATCAGAAGTGTTGGGGCGCGTGCACGTGAGTGTTAAAATCTCCAATGGTCAGAAAGTGTCAGATGTGGTTTGTGGGACGAGCGCTGTTGCGGCAGAAAATGGATGTTTGCGTTTGTGACACGAGGGCCCCGCCTTTGCCCGTTGTGAGGGCCCCGCCTCGGCCCGTTGTGAGGGCCCCGCCTCGGCCCGTTGTGAGGGCCCCGCCTCTTACCATAAGGTAAGAATACCTAGAGTTGGCGTGTGAGTCCAGACGACACTGATCCACAGTTTTCTGATTCTGAACTTTAGTCTGAGAAATAATCTAAATAAAACGGGTCTGATTTAGAATAAACATTATGAGTTCTAACTGGATCTACACATTGTAAAACAGATTTAAATCTCATTTTAGAATAAACATTTGTTTATTGCTAGTATTTCTTTGATATCAAATATATATAATATTAATATTTAAAAAAAACAGTTTAAAATAACCACAACTTTATTTTAAATGGGCACAATATCGATGTTATGGACCAAAACTCGCCCATAACATCGATATCGGCCCAAAATGGCACCAATAATTAAAATAAACCAAACAGACATTTCTGATTTCCCATTTGAACATTGAGGAGCAGTTCTGTCTTTCACCAGCAGGTGTCACTGTGGCGTTTGTCCTTCACCTGCTGTTGGAGTGAGGCAGAGGCAGTGCTGCCTCTGGACACACGGGGGCGCTCCTGGGCTCAGACACGCCGTTACTGAAGATCCCTGGAGGCTGAAGAAGAGAAACAGAGAAACTTAGACAACACAGATCGTCATGGAAACGGAGGAAACGACTTCATCACGACATCAAACATCTGAGTGAGACAAAATGTTCGACTTTTAATCAAATGTTGACGTGACATTTCCTCCCGACACTAAAGACACTTCAAATGAGGCTCACGTACTGCGCTGGACGGAACGATCCACCTCGGGCTGATGAGAGCTTTGGGCTGCACCAGAGGAACCTGAGAAACAAACAAGAGCAATTACACCAGGCACCAGCAGGGGGCACCAGCAGCAGGAGGCACCAGCAGCAGGAGGCACCAGCAGCAGGAGGCACCAGCAGCAGGAGGCACCAGCAGCAGGGGACACCAGCAGGGGACACCAGCAGGGGGCACCAGCAGCAGGAGGCACCAGCAGGGGACACCAGCAGGGGGCACCAGCAGCAGGAGGCACCAGCAGGGGGCACCAGCAGGGGGCACCAGCAGCTTCACAATCACACTAACCCTTTCACCTGGACCCAAACTCTCCCCGGCTACAAAAGCCCCACCACCCATCCTCCCTTTACCTGGCATATCCCATCCCCCCTCGCCCTTCACCTGGTATCTCCCATCCCCCCTCGCCCTTCACCTGGTATCTCCCATCCCCCTCGCCCTTCACCTGGTATCTCCCATCCCCCCTCGCCCTTCACCTGGTATCTCTCATCCCCCCTCGCCCTTCACCTGGTATCTCTCATCCCCCTCGCCCTTCACCTGGTATCTCCCATCCCCCCTCGCCCTTCACCTGGTATCTCCCATCCCCCTCGCCCTTCACCTGGTATCTCCCATCCCCCCTCGCCCTTCACCTGGTATCTCCCATCCCCCTCGCCCTTCACCTGGTATCTCCCATCCCCCCTCGCCCTTAACCTGGTATCTCCCATCCCCCCTCGCCCTTCACCTGGTATCTCTCATCCCCCCTCGCCCTTCACCTGGTATCTCTCATCCCCCCTCGCCCTTCACCTGGTATCTCCCATCCCCCCTCGCCCTTCACCTGGTATCTCTCATCCCCCCTCGCCCTTCACCTGGTATCTCTCATCCCCCTCGCCCTTCACCTGGTATCTCTCATCCCCCCTCGCCCTTCACCTGGTATCTCCCATCCCCCCTCGCCCTTCACCTGGTATCTCCCATCCCCCCTCGCCCTTCACCTGGTATCTCTCATCCCCCCTCGCCCTTCACCTGGTATCTCCCATCCCCCCTCGCCCTTCACCTGGTATCTCTCATCCCCCTCGCCCTTCACCTGGTATCTCCCATCCCCCCTCGCCCTTCACCTGGTATCGCCCATCCCCCCTCGCCCTTCACCTGGTATCTCCCATCCCCCCTCGCCCTTCACCTGGTATCTCCCATAGAGGATGCACTGGGTCTCAGCGTTGCCGAGACTTATTGTCATATTAAAGACCAACACATCACACAGATGGAAAAACAAAATGCGAGTCAGGCCCAATCTGAGAAATGTGATTCATATGTGAAAAGATAAGGCCCAGTCACTGAAACTTGCTGTGCTAAAAGTCACATCCTTATGTCACAAATCACTCTTAAAAACATCAAGATTATAAGAAGAAATAAAATGATTAATTAAAGGTGCCAAAACATGCTTTTTTCACGTTTCGTAGTCTATCCTAAGTGTATCATTGATAATAAGTGTTGTGCAACACCCTTAACATAATAGTTCAGAAATATCACCCAGACCTTGGACCCCCTCACCAACCCGGAAATGCAAACGGCTTGGTTTGATATTCGCCCCATTCTTCTCTCTTATTTTCCCGGTTGCTGCATCAAGTGCCACATAAACCTTCACCATTGTGATAATAGTAAAGAGTGCGATATCATGAATGACGTTTTGTGCCTCTTTGAGCCGTGTTTCCTCGTAAATCGAAGCAGAAAAACTCGGGAATGGGCTTGTGGGGAAACAGCAGCGCTGAGCCGGGGGGAAGGGGGCGGGAGGAGAGGGGGGATGATGAGGCGGTCTAGTTGCCACCGCCCGTCAGTTTGGAGATGGGAGGAAAGGAGATAGTCTGTACTAAAGCTAAAAACTGTGGGAATCAATCAAAAAAACACTCTGGACATTTATGAAGCACAAATAGCGATGTAAGAAGGTTAAAAGCTCTGAAAAGTCGATTTTGCATGTTATGGGACCTTTAAGAGCTTGATACTGGCGCTCTTCCTCTCACACACAGGGGGCGCTCTTCCTCTCACACACACAGGGGGCGCTCTTCCTCTCACACACAGGGGGCGCTCTTCCTCTCACACACACAGGGGGCGCTCTTCCTCTCACACACAGGGGGCGCTCTTCCTCTCACACACACAGGGGGCGCTCTTCCTCTCACACACAGGGGGCGCTCTTCCTCTCACACACAGGGGGCGCTCTTCCTCTCACACACAGGGGGCGCTCTTCCTCTCACACACAGGGGGCGCTCTTCCTCACACACACAGGGGGCGCGCTTCCTCACACACACAGGGGGCGCTCTTCCTCTCTCACACACAGGGGGCGCTCTTCCTCTCTCACACACAGGGGGCGCTCTTCCTCACACACACAGGGGGCGCTCTTCCTCTCTCACACACAGGGGGCGCTCTTCCTCTCACACACACAGGGGGGGCCCTTCCTCTCACACACACAGGGGGCGCTCTTCCTCTCTCACACACAGGGGGCGCTCTTCCTCTCACACACACACAGGGGGCGCTCTTCCTCTCACACACACAGGGGGCACTCTTCCTCTCACACACACAGGGGGCGCTCTTCCTCTCACACACACACAGGGGGCGCTCTTCCTCTCACACACACACAGGGGGCGCTCTTCCTCTCACACACAGGGGGCGCTCTTCCTCTCACACACACAGGGGGCGCTCTTCCTCTCACACACAGGGGGCGCTCTTCCTCTCACACACACAGGGGGCGCTCTTCCTCTCACACACACAGGGGGCGCTCTTCCTCTCACACACACAGGGGGCGCTCTTCCTCTCACACACACACACAGGGGGCGCTCTTCCTCTCACACACACACAGGGGGCGCTCTTCCTCTCACACACAGGGGGCGCTCTTCCTCTCACACACAGGGGGCGCTCTTCCTCTCACACACAGGGGGCGCTCTTCCTCTCACACACAGGGGGCGCTCTTCCTCTCACACACAGGGGGCGCTCTTCCTCTCACACACAGGGGGCGCTCTTGACATGGCTGGTGCTTTTGGCCTCACCGCTGGCGCCAGGTCGCTGAAGTCGATGAGGTTCTCAGACACACACAGCTCCGCCTCCTCGGGACACACCTGCAGGAGGAGACACAGGTGAGACGTTTGTGCAGGTTTAGCACCAGAGCTGCAGTGACGGAGCTGTACCTGCGGGGGCAGCGTCTCTATGCTGAGCTCCAGAGGGACACACGGGGACAGGACCTCACTCAGGTGCTCCACACTGAAGGAGAAGAAGAAGTGTAAGACAGGGACCTTTACACTGAAGGGTCAGACGGAAAGAGAGGGCAAGAGAGACGGAAAGAGAGGGAAAGAGAGAGGGAAAGAGAGGGAAAGAGAGAGGGAAAGAGAGGGAAAGAGAGAGGGAAAGAGAGAGGGAAAGAGAGGGAAAGAGAGAGGGAAAGAGAGGGAAAGAGAGAGGGAAAGAGAGGGAAAGAGAGAGGGAAAGAGAGAGGGAAAGAGAGGGAAAGAGAGAGGGAAAGAGAGGGAAAGAGAGAGGGAAAGAGAGGGAAAGAGAGAGGGAAAGAGAGGGAGCGACATTCACGTTGGTAAACACCTGGCTCCAGCAGAGGGCGCCTTCAGCTGCTGGACTTCCGCTCTCACAGACAGAGCGCTGTTACTTCCCATGTGACCACTCTGCACCTTCAGCCTGACACACAGAGGGAGTATGTGAGTACTTGTACCAGAGGGAGTATGTGAGTACTTGTACCAGAGGGAGTATGTGAGTACTTGTACCAGAGGGAGTATGTGAGTACTTGTACCAGAGGGAGTATGTGTGTACTTGTACCAGAGGGAGTATGTGTGTACTTGTACCAGAGGGAGTATGTGTGTACTTGTACCAGAGGGAGTATGTTAGTACTTGTACCAGAGGGAGTATGTGAGTACTTGTACCAGAGGGAGTATGTGAGTACTTGTACCAGAGGGAGTATGTGTGTACTTGTACCAGAGGGAGTATGTGAGTACTTGTACCAGAGGGAGTATGTGAGTACTTGTACGTATGTGTGTACTTGTACCAGAGGGAGTATGTGTGTACTATACTGTGTACCTGGCAGTGGAGTCCTGCAGGTTACAGTTCTTGTCTGACAGAAGTGTGAGTTCCTCTGGAGACGTCTGAGGGACAAAGACCTGGAGAAGAGTACAACACACAGATAAGTAGTAGCAGTAGCAGTAGCAGTAGCAGTAGCAGTAGCATTAGTAGCAGTAGTAGCATTAGTAGCAGTAGCAGTAGCATTAGTAGCAGTAGCAGTAGCAGTAGCATTAGTAGCAGTAGCAGTAGTAGCATTAGTAGCAGCAGCAGTAGCATTAGTAGCATTAGTAGCAGTAGCAGTAGCATTAGTAGCAGTAGCAGTAGCATTAGTAGCAGTAGTATTAGTAGCAGTAGCAGTAGCAGTAGCATTAGTAGCAGTAGCAGTAGTAGCATTAGTAGCAGTAGCAGTAGCATTAGTAGCATTAGTAGCAGTAGCAGTAGCATTAGTAGCAGTAGCATTAGTAGCAGTAGCAGTAGTAGCATTAGTAGCAGTAGCATTAGTAGCAGTAGCAGCAGTAGCAGTAGCAGCAGTAGCATTAGTAGCAGTAGCAGTAGCAGTAGCAGTAGTATTAGTAACAGTAGCAGTAGCAGTAGCAGTAGCAGTAGCAGTACCTTGCCGGCGGCCTGGGCCTGGGCCTGGGCCTTCAGGATGTTGCTCTTCAGGTCGGGGGTCCTCAGGGGGGTCAGGAGAGGACTGGAGCTGGAGAGCACGGCCTTCTCTGTGAGCTTCACCAGCTCCTGAAGAACAATGACACGAGTAAAGCTGAGACTCACGAGCTGTGATGGAACATGATGCTCTCCACACGTCTGTGGTGTTCACACGCTTCTTCAACACGTCTGTGGTGTTCACACGCTTCTTCAACACGTCTGTGGTGTTCACACGCTTCTTCAACACGTCTGTGGTGTTCACACGCTTCTTCAACACGTCTGTGGTGTTCACACGCTTCTTCAACACGTCTGTGGTGTTCACACGCTTCTTCAACACGTCTGTGGTGTTCACACGCTTCTTCAACACGTCTGTGGTGTTCACACGCTTCTTCAACACGTCTGTGGTGTTCACACGCTTCTCCACACGTGTCTCATGACTGCTCCAGCCCCTAATCCTCTCACAGAACTACTGCTCGCTGTAATCGCAGACAAACCTCTGCAGTGGTTGTAGGCCCTGCTGTGCCTTCAGAGATCAGGTGACCAGAGCAGACGTACCTGGTTTTTCATGGCCACGTTCAGGTTCACGTTTTTCGGCGTCAGTGGAACAGCAGCGCTCTCCAGCTCCAGCTGTTTGAGACGAGCAGCTGCCTCTGGAGAAGACAGGACAGATCAGCAGGATGCCCTCCCACACTGAGGTCCTGTGGACGGAGTAACATGGAGCTTCTCACTCACCGCTCAGACTGAGCGACTCGTCCACGCTCACGACTCCGCCCTCTGCGCCGTCTGGAGGAGCCTCAGCAGCAGACGGAGGAGCAGCAGACGGAGGAGCAGCAGACGGAGGAGCAGCAGACGGAGGAGCAGCAGACGGAGGAGCAGCAGACGGAGGAGGAGCAGACGGAGGAGCAGCAGACGGAGGAGCAGCAGACGGAGGAGCAGCAGACGGAGGAGCAGCAGACGGAGGAGCAGCAGACGGAGGAGCAGACGGCAGAGCGCGGAGAACGTCATCGATGCAAGTCTCCATCAGGTCAGGAACCACCGACAAACTGCAGCGAGAGAAGAGACATTAAACACAGAGCTGAGGAGACAAAGGGAGACAGAGGACGTACTTACAGGTGTCAAGATTCTCTCTGAACAGTTTAGAACAATCAAGTGCAACAGCTCAAAACACAAGTGTCGCACTGGAGGAACAATGTACAGTTCTCCTCCTGCTTGGAAGAACCGGTTCTCCTCCTGAAGAACCGGTTCTCCTCCTGAAGAACTGCTTCTCCTCCAGTGGCTCCAGCTTCTCTGTCTCTCTCTCGTCTGCGAGAGTCAGATCTCTGCTTCATGTGGAACTCCTCCAGGTTTATACTTTTTCCCAAAGAGGTTTTTGTAGTTTTCCCGGCCGAGAAGGCGTGTCTAAGGACAGAGGACTCTGGGACATGTGTCTAAGGACAGAGGACTCTAGGACATGTGCCTAAGGACAGAGGACTCTTGGACATGTGTCTAAGGACAGAGGACTCTGGGACATGTGTCTAAGGACAGAGGACTCTTGGACATGTGTCTAAGGACACAGGATGCTGGGACATTGCCAAGTCCCTATGGACATGGTTTCTTTTGGAGTTCTCACATTGCCGTGCTGTGGTTCAGCTTCTCCTGAAGAACACCACAGACGTCTCAGTTCTGTCCATCTAGACCCAAGACGTCCAATGGTTGGACACGGTGCCACAGACTTGTATCTCTGGTCAGTAATTCTAGTGCGTCTGGACCTCACTGCACTGCTGTGTCTGACCACATCAGTTTATGGCCCGGCTGGAGTCCCGTGTGTTCTCTGTGAATATTGGCCCCTTCATGTCTGACAAAGCTCTTAACGTGTGGAATTCCGCAGGGCTCGCTCTTAGGTCCAGCCTTGTTTTCCCCGTGCGCTCGCACTCTGTGAACATTGTGTCTGTCACGTTTCCATGGCAGCACATGCTCTGGAGCATTAGCTCTACCCCGTGTGCAGAGCTTCACATCACATCAAAGCGCTTCTCAGGACATTCGTGTGTATTTAAGGAGAAGCGTGTTCTCTTCTCATCACCTCATCACCTCATCACTTCATCATCTCATCACTTCATCACTTCATCACTTCATCACCTCATCACTTCATCACTTCCATCACTTCATCATCTCATCACCTCATCACTTCATCATCTCATCACTTCATCACCTCATCACTTCATCACTTCATCATCTCATCACCTCATCACTTCATCACTTCATCACTTCATCACCTCATCACTTCATCATCTCATCACTTCATCACCTCATCACCTCATCACTTCATCATCTCATCACTTCATCACCTCATCACTTCATCACTTCATCATCTCATCACTTCATCACCTCATCACTTCATCACCTCATCACTTCATCACCTCATCACTTCATCACTTCATCATCTCATCACCTCATCACTTCATCACTTCATCACTTCATCACCTCATCACTTCATCATCTCATCACTTCATCACCTCATCACCTCATCACTTCATCATCTCATCACTTCATCACCTCATCACTTCATCACTTCATCATCTCATCACTTCATCACCTCATCACTTCATCACCTCATCACTTCATCACCTCATCACTTCATCACTTCATCACCTCATCACTTCATCACTTCCATCACTTCATCATCTCATCACCTCATCACTTCATCATCTCATCACTTCATCACCTCATCACTTCATCACTTCATCATCTCATCACCTCATCACTTCATCACTTCATCACTTCATCACCTCATCACTTCATCATCTCATCACTTCATCACCTCATCACCTCATCACTTCATCATCTCATCACTTCATCACCTCATCACCTCATCACTTCATCATCTCATCACTTCATCACCTCATCACTTCATCACCTCATCACTTCATCACCTCATCACTTCATCACTTCATCACCTCATCACTTCATCATCTCATCACCTCATCACTTCATCACCTCATCACTTCATCACCTCATCACCTCATCACTTCATCACCTCATCACCTCATCACTTCATCATCTCATCACTTCATCACTTCATCACTTCATCACCTCATCACCTCATCACTTCATCACCTCATCACTTCATCACCTCATCACTTCATCACCTCATCACTTCATCACTTCATAACCTCATTTCCCTCCAGAATCCGCCCTGGACCAGGACTCGCCGCACACACAGCCTCGTCTGAAAAGTGCTTTGCCTCAGGGCACCAAGGCAGAGTTCATAACAGACAAATACCTGAGCCAAACAGCAAAGGTTTGATTAAAAGCCCAGACGAGGGAGCAGCTTCAGTCTTTATTCAAAGGTGAAACATTCAGCCGTGTTTAAATACATCAATAAAAGTGAAATACACCGAGCGACTGAACGACTCGTGTCACAAACGCCTCAGTGTGGCGTCTGATCCAGGAGACGCTCGAGAGCTTCTGCCGGCGCCGCGGACCTCGATTCATCGCTGTATTCTGAAGATACAGGACTAAACGGGACTAAACGGGACTAAACAGGACTAAACAGGACTCAGGAGGAATAAAATCTAATCATTCAGTGTCGTGTTCTGATTGGTTAATGTGCTGAGGATAAATATGATTTTGTCTGACTCGTGACACTTGCACAGATTAAACTCAATGACAGTTGGAGCTCTGCTGTTTCCCACAGACTCACTGTGGTGTGACGCCACCTCCTGGAGGCAGAAGGAATTACACACAGTTCAAGCACAGTGTCCTGATGGTGATGAGAGCGAGCCAGTCTGAGGACTTTAACCAGAGAACAGGGTCAAAGGTCAACGAGAGAAAAGGGTCAACGAGAGAGAAAAGGGTCAAAGGTCAAAGAGAGAACAGGGTCAAAGAGGGGACAGGGTCAAAGAGAGAACAGGGTCAAAGAGGAGACAGGGTCAAAGAGGGGACAGGGTCAAAGAGGGGACAGGGTCAAAGAGAGAACAGGGTCAAAGAGGAGACAGGGTCAAAGAGGGGACAGGGTCAAAGAGGGGACAGGGTCAAAGAGAGAACAGGGTCAACGAGAGAACAGGGTCAAAGAGAGAACAGGGTCAAGGGTCAAAGGTCAACGAGACAGAACAGGCTCCACCTTTGACCCTTCAGGGCTGCAGAGTGAACGTGGGCGTCTGCATTTGACCCACGAGCCGGGTCCGGGGCAGGACACCGGAACTGGAGGGTTATTGTGGAGATCGACCGACACTTGGTGTAACGACCTTCAATCTCCTGCAGAGGTCGACAGCTCGTTAAGGACAGACATACATCTCCTTCATGGGCTGGTAGTAAAAGCATCACTCTTGTGTGTGACAGGGTCCAAAGAGGTCCAAAGGCCATGAATCTCAAGAAATGACTCAAGCAAAGGGACTTTGTTTTTGACCGTTCGGTCCCCGTACCGGTCCCCCGTTCGGTCCCCCGTTCGGTCCCCCGTTCGTCCCGACTAACCCACTCCAGAGTGGAACCAGACTTTGGGTCAGTTCAAATGGAAGAACCGGTCTTGGTGGAGCTCTGTTGTGGTGAATGTTTGAGGTCACAGACACAGGGAGAACATGCAAAGGCTTCGCTCCTTCACGTGCAGATTTAAAGCTCTAAGACGAGACTGTCCACGGTGAGGTTCTGGCAGTCCTCGGCGTGAGCAGGAGGTGGCGCTGCAGGCACAGAGCCACACTCAGACTTCTGTTCACATCATTGATCCCACAGATCGATGCCTGTGATTAAAGGGTTAATTAAAGCTAAACGCAGGAGCTCTACTTGATTTGATTGACATTTGAGGTTCTGTAAAAGTTCAGCTTTTCATGAGCCAAAACCTCAAAGAGGCAAATAAGAAATGACCAAAAAGAAACGTTTCAAAAAGTCTAATCTTGGCCCCTGGAAACGCTGAACATTCAGAGAAACCACCACAGCCCCAGAGGAACTGAACCAGAAGAACTGAACCAGAGGAACTGAACCAGAAGAACTGAACCAGAGGAACTGAACCAGAAGAACTGAACCAGAGGAACTGAACCAGAGGAACTGAACCAGAAGAACTGAACCAGAGGAACTGAACCAGAAGAACTGAACCAGAGGAACTGAACCAGAAGAACTGAACCAGAAGATCAAAGCCAAAGATCAAGCACGGAATCAACCACAAAAGCAGCAAAAGCACACAGAACCTTTAGAACCTTTAGAACCAGGCCAAAGCACAATCACAGAGCTCTGATTGGAGCAGCAGAATCGCAGCGCTCTGATTGGAGCACACGTGTTAAGTCTGGACCTACCTCGGAGCAGGAGGCCTCAGTTCATCACAAGACTGGAAAACACAGTTAATATTTTCATAATTGTTTGTCCAGGAGCTCGTTTACGGTCACTACGCTCTCTGTCCAGGGGGCGGGACCTGGATCTGGACCAGGTCGTACAAAGCTCCTCCCAGCCCCTCCGAAAGCCCCTCCCAGGCCCCTCCCTGCTGGTCGTTGCTCTTTATGGTGCATTTAGTAAACACTGACCCTCGCTTGTCAGTGCCGGGGCTGTGGGGCAGAGGCTGGATCTCCACTGGACCACAGGACGAGCCCGCAGGGACCGCGGGGACCACCGGAGCAGACCAGGGCCCTCTCACTGCTGACACCTGCAGGACACAGAAGGAACACACCAGTGTTACCTCAGAACGTGCTCGATTCTCACAGTCAATGTTCAGGCTTCTCACCCGGTCTTTGCTGGAGCTCACGCCGTTTCCTGAAGACAAAACTCTGACACGAACAGTTCACACTCACACGTTAGACTCCGCCCCTGACAGTAAACCACTGACACAGTAATATTGTAAGAAATGTAAAAGTACTTACTCTTGTGGCGTGAAAGGACCTAAAACAGAAAGATCACCTTTAGTATAGCATCTTTAGTATAGCATCTTTAGTATAGCATCTTTAGTATAGCATCTTTAGTATAGCATCTTTAGTATAGCATCTTTAGTATAGCATCTTTAGTATAGCATCTTTAGTATAGCATCTTTAGTATAGCATCTTTAGTAGCACCTTTAGTATAGCATCTTTAGTATAGCATCTTTAGTATAGCATCTTTAGTATAGCATCTTTAGTATAGCATCTTTAGTATAGCATCTTTAGTAGCATCTTTAGTATAGCATCTTTAGTATAGCATCTTTAGTATAGCATCTTTAGTATAGCATCTTTAGTATAGCATCTTTAGTATAGCATCTTTAGTATAGCATCTTTAGTAGCACCTTTAGTATAGCATCTTTAGTATAGCATCTTTAGTATAGCACCTTTAGTATAGCATCTTTAGTATAGCATCTTTAGTATAGCATCTTTAGTATAGCATCTTTAGTAGCATCTTTAGTAGCATCTTTAGTATAGCATCTTTAGTATAGCATCTTTAGTATAGCATCTTTAGTATAGCATCTTTAGTATAGCATCTTTAGTATAGCATCTTTAGTATAGCATCTTTAGTATAGCACTTTTAGTATAGCATCTTTAGTATAGCATCTTTAGTATAGCATCTTTAGTAGCACCTTTAGTATAGCATCTTTAGTATAGCATCTTTAGTATAGCATCTTTAGTATAGCACCTTTAGTATAGCATCTTTAGTATAGCATCTTTAGTATAGCATCTTTAGTATAGCATCTTTAGTATAGCATCTTTAGTATAGCATCTTTAGCAGTAGAAGTATCTTTAGCAGTATCTTTAGTAGTATAAGTATCTTCAGTAGTGTCTTCAGTAGTAGCAGTAACATCTAGAGTCCTGACCTCGGTTGCGCATGGTCCTCCTGGAGTAGCGTCGGCTCGGGCGTCTCTCAAAGGACGCCGACCTTCTGGCTTTATTGGCTTTAGTCGTTTGGTACTCGGTCTTCCCACTGACGGAGCAGAACCAGGTGTGAACTCAAAGAACTCAGCTCTCATCTCCTGTCCTTTGTGGTCCAGTCCCCGGCCCAGTCCAGTCCCCGGCCCAGTCCAGTCCCCGGCCCAGTCCCAGGCCAGTCCCCGGCCCAGTCCAGTCCAGTCCCGGGCCCAGTCCAGTCCCCGGCCCAGGCCCATACCAGTCCCCGGCCCATACCAGTCCCAGACCCATATCAGTCCCCGACCCAGTCCCCGGCCCAGTCCCCGGCCCAGTCCCATACCAGTCCCCGGCCCAGTACCTGTATCTGAACCTGGAGCCCATCCGGATGAAGCCGGAGCTGGTCGTGTTGTTCTGCACTGGACCCCTGAGTCTGAAGAAGGCGTGATGTTCCACCGCACACTTCCACAGGTGTTTACAGGCTTTAGGGTGGTCCATGCGGAACACAAAGGTGTGCTCCTGCTCCTTACCCTGAGAGGACGGGAGAGGACGGGAGAGGGCGGGAGAGGGCGGGAGAGGACGGGAGAGGGCGGGACAAGACGGGAGAGAATGGGAGGGCGGGAGAGGACGGGACAAGACGGCAGAGGACGGGAGAGGGCGGGAGAGGACGGGACAAGACGGGAGAGAACGGGAGGGAGGGCGGGAGAGAACGGGAGGGAGGGCGGGAGAGGACGGGACAAGACAGGACAAGACGGCAGAGGACGGGAGAGGGCGGGAGAGCACGGGAGAGGGCGGGAGAGGACGGGACAAGACGGGAGAGAACGGGAGGGAGGGCGGGAGAGAACGGGAGGGAGGGCGGGAGAGGACAGGACAAGACGGCAGAGGACGGGAGAGGGCGGGAGAGCACGGGAGAGGGCGGGAGAGGACGGGACAAGACGGGAGAGGACGGGAGAGGGCGGGAGAGGACGGGACAAGACGGGAGAGGACGGGAGAGGGCGGGAGAGGGCGGGAGAGGACGGGACAAGACGGGAGAGGACGGGAGAGGACGGGAGAGGGCGGGAGAGGGCGGGAGAGGGCGGGAGAGGACGGGACAAGACGGGAGAGGACGGCACAGAGGGAACACGGTGAGGCTCAGAGAAGACAAAGACAAAGCATCTGAACAGACTTAGAAATGAGAGTCTGAAATGTTCATTGCAAGTGCATGATATGATTTTTAATGTATTCATTTGTATTTTATGGAATATTAAAGGCAGAACAACAGGTCTTTGAGAGACGGAATTCTTTCTGATGGGCAGGTGTTCAAATACTTATTTGCAGCAATAATCTACAAAGATTTAAAAACTACTAAGAGACTAAAAGCTGTAAAACACACACTTTCTCCTCTCAGATACTCAGAGTGTGAGGGAGTCATAACCTTCACACCTAAAGAGGAGCGACTGTGCCTCACACAGACCAGCCAAAAGACCCCCAAACTGGAGGAATGACCCTAAAACTGGAGGAAGGAACTGGAGGAATGACCCTCAAACTGGAGGAATGACCCCCAAACTGGAGGAATGACCCCCAAACTGGAGGAATGACCCTCAAACTGGAGGAAGGAACTGGAGGAATGACCCTCAAACTGGAGGAATGACCTGGAGGAATGACCCTCAAACTGAAGGAATGGCCCCAAAACTGAAGGAATGGCCCCAAAACTGGAGGAATGACCTTCAAACTGGAGGAATGACCCTCAAACTGGAGGAAGGAACTGGAGGAATGACCCTCAAACTGGAGGAATGACCCTAAAACTGGAGGAATGACCCTAAAACTGGAGGAATGAACTGGAGGAATGACCCTAAACTGAAGGAAGGACCGTCAAACTGGAGGAGTGACCCCCAAACTGGAGGAGTGACCCACAACCTGGAGGAGTGACCCACAAACTGGAGGAATGACCCCCAAACTGGAGGAATGACCCTCAAACTGGAGGAATGACCCCCAAACTGGAGGAATGACCGTCAAGCTGGAAGAATGACCCCCAAACTGGAGGAATGACCCCCCAAACTGGAGGAATGGCCCTCAAACTGGAGGAATGACCCCCCAAACTGGAGGACTGGCCCTCAAACTGGAGGAATTACCCCCAAACTGGAGGAATGACCCTCAAACTGGAGGAATGACCCTCAAACTGGAGGAATGACCCTCAAACTGGAGGAATGACCCTCAAACTGGAGGAATGGCCCCCAAACTGGAGGAATGGCCCTTAAACTGGAGGAATGACTCCCAAACTGGAGGAATGACCCTCAAACTGGAGGAATGGCCCCCAAACTGGAGGAATGGCCCTTAAACTGGAGGAATGACTCCCAAACTGGAGGAATGACCCTAAAACTGGAGGAATGACCCTCAAACTGGAGGAATGACCCTCAAACTGGAGGAATGACCCCCAAACTGGAGGAATGACCCCCAAACTGGAGGAATGACCACCTCAAACTGGAGGAATGAACTGGAGGAATGACCGTCAAACTGGAGGAATGACCCTCAAACTGGAGGATCCAGAAAAGTGCAGGAACAGCAAAGATCCTGAAGAACCCTCAGGCTCTCAGGGGCCTCTGGAGGAGGAGCCCAGGGGCCTCTGGAGAAGCCCAGCTTGAAGGGGGAGGAAGAGATACCACCCACAGAGGAGGAGGAGGTATGTTTTGTTTTTTAAACTATTGATTTATTTAATGAAATAATTAATTCATTAATTCATTAAATAAATGTTATTTCTTAAAATAAATATTTTATTTATTTTTTGGGCGTTTGAGGAGAGTCTGACATCGTCTGTGCAGAAGAAACACCTCAAACACACACTGTCCCAGTCCAGTCCAGTCCTCACCTGGTCGTCGTCCTCCACCACCACCAGAGTGAGTTTGCTCTTCTTAAAATCCAGACGTGTGATTTTGGGCCTGAAACAGAAACATAAGAGCTTCAAACCAGGACCAGGACCAGGACCAGGACCTTCATAGGTGTCAAAATCCGGCCCGCCGAACATTTCAAAACTTATATTTAAAAAAAAAAAAAAGTTTTTTTAAAATCCATTCATAGAACCGAAGTTACATCCGTAAACGTTTTCATCGCTAAAACTACACGTCCCACAATGCCGCGGGTGGCCACCCCTCCCCCACGGGGCTCTGCTGCACTGCTGTGTGAGCCGCCCCTCCCCCACAGGGCTCTGCTGCACTGCTGTGTGAGCCGCCCCTCCCCCACAGGGCTCTGCTGCACTGCTGTGTGAGCCGCCCCTCCCCCACAGGGCTCTGCTGCACTGCTGTGTGAGCTGCCCCTCCCCCACAGGGCTCTGCTGCACTGCTGTGTGAGCCGCCCCTCCCCCACAGGGCTCTGCTGCACTGCTGTGAGAGCTGCCCCTCCCCCACAGGGCTCTGCTGCACTGCTGTGTGAGCCGCCCCTCCCCCACAGGGCTCTGCTGCACTGCTGTGTGAGCCGCCCCTCCCCCACAGGGCTCTGCTGCACTGCTGTGTGAGCCGCCCCTCCCCCACAGGGCTCTGCTGCACTGCTGTGAGGGAGAAGTGCACTTGAAGCACTTCTGAGCAGAAGTTTAGTGGGGTCAGTTCAGGTGAACAGAGAACTACAGACGTAAATGTTAGAACTTTTAAAAGGTTTTTTTAGATCTTGAGAAGTTTATTTAGTGATAAAGTCACATGTTTATCTCTGTAGAACTGTAGATCATCTCTGAAGTTGTGATGCTCATAAAGTGAAGCTCAGAGTTGGTGAAATTACACTTGTTTTACTAAATACATTTCAGTTTATGAGAACAAACGTTTTGCCATTTTTTTTTATCGATCCAGTAATTGCTTCAAAACAGCGTAGACTTTATAAAATACTTTATATGTTTTAGGTTGTGTTGGCCACGCCCCTGATGTAGAAAGTCATTACCAGAAGAAAAGTCCGATCTTGGTCTGGCCCTCGAACACCAGGACTCCAGTCGGAGTGAGACCCAAACTGTACTCATTACCATCACGAGCCTGAAACACAGAGGTGAGGGTGAGTGTGTGTGTCTGAGTGTGTGTGTGTGTGTCTGAGTGTGTGTGTGTGTGTCTGAGTGTGTGTGTGTGTGTCTGAGTGTGTGTGTGTGTGTCTGAGTGTGTGTGTGTGTGTCTGAGTGTGTGTGTGTGTGTCTGAGTGTGTGTGTGTGTGTGTGTGTCTGAGTGTGTGTGTGTGTGTCTGAATGTGTGTGTGTGTGTCTGAGTGTGTATGTGTGTGTGTGTGTCTGAGTGTGTGTGTCTGAGTGTGTGTGTCTGAGTGTGTATGAGTGTGTGTGTGTCTGAGTGTGTGTGTGTGTGTGTGTGTGTCTGAGTGTGTGTGTCTGAGTGTGTGTGTCTGAGTGTGTGTGTGTGTGTGTGTGTCTGAGTGTGTGTGTCTGAGTGTGTGTGTCTGAGTGTGTATGTGTGTGTGTGTGTGTGTCTGTCTGAGTGTCTGTGTGTGTGTGTGTGTGTCTGAGTGTGTATGTGTGTGTGTGTGTCTGAGTGTGTGGGTGTCTGAGTGTGTGTGTGTCTGAGTGTGTGTGTGTGTGTGTCTGAGTGTGTGTGTCTGAGTGTGTGTGTGTGTGTGTCTGAGTGTGTGTGTCTGAGTGTGTGTGTCTGAGTGTGTGTGTGTGTGTGTGTCTGAGTGTGTGTGTCTGAGTGTGTGTGTCTGAGTGTGTGTGTCTGAGTGTGTGTGTGTGTGTGTCTGAGTGTGTGTGTCTGAGTGTGTGTGTCTGAGTGTGTGTGTCTGAGTGTGTGTGTGTGTGTGTCTGAGTGTGTGTGTCTGAGTGTGTGTGTGTCAGACCTTGACCATGTGCATGTCCACTCCGTACATCTCCAGCCATTTGGCCTTGTTCAGATAGTTTATCTCAGCCTGAGCTGGAGTCTGACCTCTGCAACAAGAGAAGACCAGATCAAGACCAGGACCGGGACCAGGACGTGGACCAGGACCGGGACCAGGACGTGGACCAGGACCGGGACCAGGACGTGGACCAGGACGTGGACCAGGACCGGGACCAGGACCAGGACGTGGACCAGGACCAGGACGTGGACCAGGACGTGGACCAGGACCGGGACCAGGACCAGGACGTGGACCAGGACCAGGACGTGGACCAGGACCGGGACGTGGACCAGGACCGGGACCAGGACGTGGACCAGGACGTGGACCAGGACCGGGACGTGGACCAGGACTGGGACCAGGACGTGGACCAGGACGTGGACCAGGACCGGGACGTGGACCAGGACCGGGACCAGGACGTGGACCAGGACGTGGACCGGGTGTGGCTCCTTCACCTGCAGGTCTTCCAGGTGTTGTAAATGGCCAGCTCCAGGTCTTCGCTCTGGTCCGGAGTGAACCTGAACTCAGAGACCAGGTCCAGAGGATGTTCCAGAGGGTCACAGTCGCCCAACTCCGCTGAAGGTCACAGAGGTCACAGTAGGTCACACAGTAGGTCACACAGAAGATCACACAGTAGGTCACAGTAGGTCACACAGTAGGTCACAGTAGGTCACACAGAAGGACACACAGTAGGTCACACAGAAGGACACACAGTAGGTCACACAGTAGGTCACACAGTAGGACACACAGTAGGTCACAGTAGGTCACACAGAAGGACACACAGTAGGTCACACAGTAGGTCACACAGTAGGTCACACAGAAGGACACACAGAAGGACACACAGTAGGTCACACAGTAGGTCACACAGAAGGACACACAGAAGGACACACAGAAGGACACACAGTAGGTCACACAGTAGGTCACACAGTAGGTCACACAGAAGGACACACAGTAGGTCACACAGTAGGTCACACAGTAGGTCACACAGAAGGACACACAGTAGGTCACAGTAGGTCACACAGTAGGTCACACAGAAGGACACACAGAAGGACACACAGTAGGTCACACAGAAGGACACACAGAAGGACACACAGTAGGTCACAGTAGGTCACACAGTAGGTCACACAGAAGGACACACAGAAGGACACACAGAAGGTCACACAGTAGGTCACACAGAAGGACACACAGTAGGTCACACAGTAGGTCACACAGTAGGACACACAGTAGGTCACACAGTAGGTCACACAGTAGGTCACACAGAAGGACACACAGAAGGACACACAGTAGGTCACAGTAGGTCACACAGTAGGTCACACAGAAGGACACACAGTAGGTCACACAGAAGGACACACAGTAGGTCACACAGTAGGTAACACTGTAGGTCACACTGTAGGTCAGTGTGTTTGCGCTCTCACCCTGCAGAGAAAAGCCTCCCAGCTCCACTGCGGTCTCAAAAGAACACTCCAGCCTGAGGAGGACACACACGTTCAGAGGAAACATCTCACAGCCTGAGCAGCTGAGCAGAGCCTGAAATGAAGACCTACTTTCCAGAGAGGACGTCCTGCTTCAGCTGCAGCACGAACAAGTACCTGAGCGGAAAGAGTTTACCTTTACAGAGCGAACGAGAGGAGCGCCTGAACGCCCTGAACGCCCTCAACACACTGAACACACTGAACGTCCTGAACGCCCTCAACACACTGAACACACTGAACGTCCTGAACGCCCTCAACACACTGAACACACTGAACGTCCTGAACGCCCTCAACACACTGAACACACTGAACGTCCTGAACGCCCTCAACACACTGAACACCCTGAACGTCCTGAACGCCCTCAACACACTAAACGTCCTGAACGCCCTGAACACCCTGAACGTCCTGAACGCCCTCAACACACTGAACGTCCTGAACGCCCTCAACACACTGAACGTCCTGAACGTCCTGAATGCCCTCAACACACTGAACACACTGAACGCCCTGAACACCCTGAACACACTGAACGTCCTGAACACACTGAACGTCCTGAACGCCCTCAACACACTGAACGTCCTGAACGTCCTGAATGCCCTCAACACACTGAACACACTGAACGCCCTGAACGCCCTGAACACCCTGAACACACTGAACGTCCTGAACGCCCTCAACACACTGAACACACTGAACGCCCTGAATGCCCTCAACACACTGAACACACTGAACGCCCTGAACGCCCTGAACACACTGAACGTCCTGAACGCCCTCAACACACTGAACACCCTGAACGCCCTCAACACACTAAACGCCCTGAACGCCCTGAACACCCTGAACGCCCTCAACACACTGAACGTCCTGAACGCCCTCAACACACTGAACGTCCTGAATGCCCTCAACACACTGAACACACTGAACGCCCTGAACACACTGAACGTCCTGAACACACTGAACGTCCTGAACACACTGAACGTCCTGAACGCCCTCAACACACTGAACGTCCTGAACGCCCTCAACACACTGAACGTCCTGAACGTCCTGAATGCCCTCAACACACTGAACACACTGAACGCCCTGAACGCCCTGAACACCCTGAACACACTGAACGTCCTGAACGCCCTCAACACACTGAACACACTGAACGCCCTGAATGCCCTCAACACACTGAACACACTGAACGTCCTGAACGCCCTCAACACACTGAACGTCCTGAACGTCCTGAATGCCCTCAACACACTGAACACACTGAACGTCCTGAACGCCCTCAACACACTGAACACACTGAACGTCCTGAACGCCCTCAACACACTGAACGTCCTGAACGTCCTGAATGCCCTCAACACACTGAACGTCCTGAACGCCCTCAACACACTGAACGTCCTGAACGTCCTGAATGCCCTCAACACACTGAACACACTGAACGTCCTGAACGCCCTCAACACACTGAACGTCCTGAACGTCCTGAATGCCCTGAACCTCCTCAACACACTGAACCTCCTCAACACACTGAACGCCCTGAACCTCCTCAACACACTGAACGCCCTGAACCTCCTCAACACACTGAACGCCCTGAACGTCCTAAACACCCTGAACGCTCTCACGCCCTGAACGTCCTGAACGCTGAAGTACGTGTGTCTGAAGGTGCTTCTGGGAGAATTGACTCATTTCGACTGAACGTGGAACATTGTGACTCTTTCTTTGGTGAAGCGAGTTTGGACCTGGTCAGCTCCTCGTGCAGGTTGTTGGGTTCAGACGAGTAGAATTTGACTCTCATGTGGAGACAATACGGAGGTCCGACTGAAAACACACGAGGTCAGCGTTTACACCACATACATGTGACTGAGGTGTGACCTATGACCTATGACAACGTCAAACACTCACTTTTGACCTGTTTCTTTATACTTTTGGTGACGTCAAGCCAGTGCTGCAAAAGGAAACACACACTCATTAGTTAAACCAGGTCTAAACCAGGTCTAAACCGGGTCTAAACCGGGTCTAAACCGGGTCTAAACCAGGACTAAACCGGGTCTAAACCAGGACTAAACCGGGTCTAAACCGGGTCTAAACCGGGTCTAAACCGGGTCTAAACCGGGTCTACCACAGTGAAACCTCATGTGGTCAGTTGTGGACAGAGATGCACCGATTCCAAAATTCTTGGCCGATACCGATTTCGGGTTTTTAAGGAGGTCGGAGCTGCCAAAACCGATTTTTCGATACAGATTTTTTATCTAGCCACAGATTTTCCCACAAACTCCTCAGTATTATATCTGTGAGGTGCATGTACAGGACACACCTTTATAATATAACATGTCATTTATTTTTCTATTTTTACACACAATAAATAACTATATATAAAAATAATATATAAATACAGAACTATATACTAACTAATATGTCCTGGAGAAGAGTGGGGGACACAGAGGACAAAGGAGACATGTCTCCTGCAGAAGATGCAGCTCCAGTGCTTCAGATTGAAATCAAACAAACTATTTTCATATGTAATTTATATATTTGTAATTTTACACATTCTTTTGAATGAGCTGGAACCTTCTGCAGGAGGAGGTCCCAGAGCGCTGCCAGCACCTCCTCTCAAAGCAGGAGGACTCTGGCTCCAGCACCTCCTCTCAAAGCAGGAGGACTCTGGCTCCAGCACCTCCTCTCAAAGCAGGAGGACTCTGGCTCCAGCACCTCCTCTCAAAGCAGGAGGACTCTGGCTCCAGCACCTCCTCTCAAAGCAGGAGGACTCTGGCTCCAGCACCTCCTCTCAAAGCAGGAGGACTCTGGCTCCAGCACCTCCCTCTCAAAACAGGAGGACTCTGGCTCCAGGTCCTCCTCTCAAAGCAGGAGGACTCTGGTTCCAGGTCCTCCTCTCAAAGCAGGAGGACTCTGGCTCCAGGTCCTCCTCTCAAAGCAGGAGGACTCTGGTTCCAGGTCCTCCTCTCAAAGCAGGAGGACTCTGGTTCCAGGTCCTCCTCTCAAAGCAGGAGGACTCTGGTTCCAGGTCCTCCTCCTTGTGGTTCTACAAAAAAACACACATTGCAATTTAGATGTCACAGGCTGGAAAAACAAATTGTAATCCAACCAAATGTTTTTACACCTGTGGGAGCAGCAGGAGGAGCAGCATGGAGCAGGAGCAGGAGGAGCAGCAGGAGCAGCATGGAGGGCCAGCATGGAGCAGGAGGAAATGCAGGAGCAGCAGGAGGAGCAGCATGGAGCAGGAGGAGCAGCAGGAGCAGCAGCATGGAGCAAGAGCAGGAGGAGCAGCAGGAGCAGCATGGAGGGCCAGCAAGGAGCAGGAGGAAATGCAGGAGCAGCAGGAGGAGCAGCATGGAGCAGGAGGAGCAGCAGGAGCAGCAGGAGGAGCAGCATGGAGCAGGAGGAGCAGCAGGAGCAGCAGCATGGAGCAAGAGCAGGAGGAGCAGCAGGAGCAGCATGGAGGGCCAGCATGGAGCAGGAGGAAATGCAGGAGCAGCAGGAGGAGCAGCATGGAGCAGGAGGAGCAGCAGGAGCAGCAGGAGGAGCAGCATGGAGCAGGAGGAGCAGCAGGAGCAGCAGCATGGAGCAAGAGCAGGAGGAGCAGCAGGAGCAGCATGGAGGGCCAGCAAGGAGCAGGAGGAAATGCAGGAGCAGCAGGAGGAGCAGCAGGAGGAGCAGCATGGAGCAGGAGGAGCAGCAGGAGCAGCAAGAGCAGGAGGAGCAGCAGGAGCAGCATGGAGGGCCAGCATGGAGCAGGAGGAAATGCAGGAGCAGCAGGAGGAGCAGGAGGAGCAGGAGGAGCAGGAGCAGGAGGAGCAGCAGGAGGGCCAGCATGGAGCAGGAGGAAATGCAGGAGCAGCAGGAGGAGCAGGAGGAGCAGGAGGAGCAGGGAGGTCTGAAGGCAAATCCAGATCTTAAAGAACATTGTACTACAGTTATATTTGAGCCCAGGACATTTACTGCAATATTATTCAAACTTTTACTGTTATAATACAGTTTATTTAATGAGGCACATTTATGTTTCAATATCATTTTAATTTCATCAGCTCTGAGTCCTGCACTCTCTACAAGCACAATGACCTGAGCACTATAGATCCTAGAGCACTATAGATCCTAGAGCACTATAGATCCTAGAGCACTATAGATCCTAGGGCACTATAGATCCTAGAGCACTATAGATCCTAGAGCACTATAGATCCTAGAGCACTATAGATCCTAGAGCACTATAGATCCTAGAGCACTATAGATCCTAGGGCACTATAGATTCTAGAGCACTATAGATCCTAGAGCACTATAGATTCTAGAGCACTATAGATTCTAGAGCACTATAGATTCTAGGGCACTATAGATCCTAGAGCACTTTAGATCCTAGAGCACTATAGATCCTAGAGCACTATAGATCCTAGAGCACAGTGAGTGTGGACATGTCTTCGAGGCTGTGGGACAATAGTCCTGACATTAAATTGTCGTCTCTCATTTCACTGTTCGAGTCATTTCAGTTTTGTTTCTACGTCATGTTTGTCTCAAATGCATCAAAGTGTTTTTATTTTGACGCTTCAACACGTCGATTTTAATCGTCTCAAAGTTGTAATAACTGTCCCACAGTCCAATGTCCTCTGGTCGTCCTCCAGCCTCGTCCTTCTGGTTCCACCAAAGTTGAACAAATCTGAACTTTTCTGCCACGAACAATTTTAACCCTTTGAAGCTTCTGCGACTGTCAAAGCGTCTGGAGCGGAAAACAACAAATCACTCCTCTGCACCTCTGCTCCTCTGCACCTCTGCTCCTCTGCTCCTCTGCACCTCTGCACCTCTGCTCCTCTGCACCTCTGCACCTCTGCTCCTCTGCACCTCTGCTCCTCTGCACCTCTGCTCCTCTGCACCTCTGCTCCTCTGCTCCTCTGCACCTCTGCTCCTCTGCTCCTCTGCACCTCTGCTCCTCTGCTCCTCTGCTCCTCTGCTCCTCTGCTCCTCTGCACCTCTGCACCTCTGCACCTCTGCACCTCTGCTCCTCTGCACCTCTGCACCTCTGCTCCTCTGCTCCTCTGCTCCTCTGAGTGTAAAGTGGACACTTTGGCCGCCGCGCTCTGAAAGACCCTTGTAGTTTTTAGCTGTTTTGCTCTGGGCGCGTTGAGCTGCTGCGCACTGCGCACTGCGCACTGCGCATGCGCGGGTCAGTTTGGATCGGCCGAAAACCGGCAATAACGACATGGACCGACCGGTCACCGATTCTGGCCGATTCAGCATAAAACCGGCTTTTTAAATCGGCGGCCGATTGATCGGTGCATCTCTAATTGTGGCCGACCTGAGGCCCGGGTCACGAGGTCAGGGTCACGAGGTCAGGGTCACGAGGTCAGGGTCACGAGGTCAGGGTCACGAGGTCAGGGTCACGAGGCCCGGGTCGTGTGTCTCACCGGGACCTGCGCCGCGTCCATGAACCTCAGGCCGAAGTAATCCTTCTCCACGATGTCCAGATGATACATGATCTGCTCAAAGATCTCCTGACCTCTGGCCTTTTTCTGAAAGAAGAAGCAGCAAGTGAGGGAGGACATCCGACCCACAGGGGACATCTGACCCACGGGGAGGACATCTGACCCACGGGGAGGACATCTGACCCACGGGGAGGACATCTGACCCACGGGGAGGACATCTGACCCACGGGGAGGACATCTGACCCACAGGGAGGACATCTGACCCACAGGGGACATCTGACCCACGGGGAGGACATCTGACCCACGGGGAGGACATCTGACCCACGGGGAGGACATCCGACCCACGGGGAGGACATCCGACCCACGGGGAGGACATCCGACCCACAGGGGACATCTGACCCACGGGGAGGACATCTGACCCACGGGGAGGACATCCGACCCACGGGGAGGACATCCGACCCACGGGGAGGACATCTGACCCACGGGGAGGACATCTGACCCACGGGGAGGACATCTGACCCACAGGGGACATCTGACCCACAGGGAGGACATCTGACCCACAGGGGACATCTGACCCACGGGGAGGACATCCGACCCACAGGGAGGACATCTGACCCACGGGGAGGACATCTGACCCACAGGGAGGACATCTGACCCACGGGGAGGACATCCGACCCACGGGGAGGACATCTGACCCACAGGGAGGACATCTGACCCACGGGGAGGACATCCGACCCACGGGGAGGACATCCGACCCACAGGGGACATCTGACCCACGGGGAGGACATCTGACCCACGGGGAGGACATCTGACCCACGGGGGACATCCGACCCACGGGGAGGACATCTGACCCACGGGGAGGACATCTGACCCACGGGGAGGACATCTGACCCACGGGGAGGACATCCGACCCACGGGGAGGACATCTGACCCACGGGGAGGACATCTGACCCACGGGGAGGACATCTGACCCACGGGGAGGACATCCGACCCACGGGGAGGACATCTGACCCACGGGGAGGACATCCGACCCACAGGGGACATCCGACCCACGGGGAGGACATCCGACCCACGGGGAGGACATCCGACCCACGGGGAGGACATCTGACCCACGGGGAGGACATCTGACCCACGGGGAGGACATCTGACCCACAGGGAGGACATCTGACCCACAGAGAGGACATCTGACCCACGGGGAGGACATCTGACCCACGGGGAGGACATCTGACCCACGGGGAGGACATCTGACCCACAGGGGACATCTGACCCACGGGGAGGACATCTGACCCACAGGGAGGACATCCGACCCACGGGGAGGACATCTGACCCACGGGGAGGACATCCGACCCACAGGGGACATCCGACCCACGGGGAGGACATCCGACCCACGGGGAGGACATCTGACCCACAGGGAGGACATCTGACCCACAGGGAGGACATCTGACCCACAGGGGGGACATCTGGGTCACATGACAGACTGAAGAATGTTTGGAATGTGCTTTTCAGAGCAAACAAGACGAAGAAATAAAGATCTCCATGGAAACGGGACAACAGTCCAGAGCAGGGGCGGCAAACTACGGCCCACGGGCCACATACGGCCCATTTGTCTTTATAATCTGTCCCCTCCTCTGTCCTCCCTCTGTCCTCCCTCTGTCCTCCCTCTGTCCCCTCCCTCTGTCCCCTCCCTCTGTCCCCTCCCTCTGTCCTCCCTCTGTCCCCTCCCTCTGTCCCCTCCCTCTGTCCTCCCTCTGTCCTCCCTCTGTCCCCTCCCTCTGTCCCCCCTCTGTCCCCTCCCTCTGTCCCCTCCCTCTGTCCCCTCCCTCTGTCCCCTCCCTCTGTCCCCTCCCTCTGTCCCCTCCCTCTGTCCTCCCTCTGTCCTCCCTCTGTCCCCTCCCTCTGTCCCCTCCCTGTCCCCCCTCTGTCCCCTCCCTCTGTCCCCTCCCTCTGTCCTCCCTCTGTCCTCCCTCTGTCCCCTCCCTCTGTCCCCTCCCTGTCCCCCCTCTGTCCCCTCCCTCTGTCCCCTCCCTCTGTCCTCCCTCTGTCCTCCCTCTGTCCCCTCCCTCTGTCCTCCCTCTGTCCCCTCCCTCTGTCCCCTCCCTCTGTCCTCCCTCTGTCCCCTCCCTCTGTCCCCTCCCTCTGTCCCCTCCCTCTGTCCCCTCCCTCTGTCCCCTCCCTCTGTCCCCTCCCTCTGTCCCCTCCCTCTGTCCTCCCTCTGTCCCCCCTCTGTCCCCTCCCTCTGTCCTCCCTCTGTCCTCCCTCTGTCCCCTCCCTCTGTGTCCTCCCTCTGTGTCCTCCCTCTGTCCTCCCTCTGTCCCCTCCCTCTGTCCCCTCCCTCTGTCCCCCCTCTGTCCCCCCTCTGTCCCCTCCCTCTGTCCCCTCCCTCTGTCCTCCCTCTGTCCTCCCTCTGTCCTCCCTCTGTCCTCCCTCTGTCCCCTCCCTCTGTCCTCCCTCTGTCCTCCCTCTGTCCCCTCCCTCTGTCCTCCCTCTGTCCCCTCCCTCTGTCCCCTCCCTCTGTCCCCTCCCTCTGTGTCCTCCCTCTGTGTCCTCCCTCTGTGTCCTCCCTCTGTCCTCCCTCTGTCCCCTCCCTCTGTCCCCTCCCTCTGTCCCCTCCCTCTGTCCTCCCTCTGTCCCCCCTCTGTCCCCTCCCTCTGTCCCCTCCCTCTGTCCTCCCTCTGTCCTCCCTCTGTCCCCTCCCTCTGTCCTCCCTCTGTCCTCCCTCTGTCCCCTCCCTCTGTGTCCTCCCTCTGTCCTCCCTCTGTCCCCTCCCTCTGTCCCCTCCCTCTGTCCCCTCCCTCTGTCCTCCCTCTGTCCCCCCTCTGTCCCCTCCCTCTGTCCCCTCCCTCTGTCCTCCCTCTGTCCTCCCTCTGTCCTCCCTCTGTCCTCCCTCTGTCCCCTCCCTCTGTCCCCTCCCTCTGTCCTCCCTCTGTGTCCTCCCTCTGTCCTCCCTCTGTCCCCTCCCTCTGTCCCCTCCCTCTGTCCTCCCTCTGTCCTCCCTGTCCTCACCGGCAGGTCCACGCTGACGTCGCTCCCGTCCAGCAGGGACACTCGACAGGTGATGACAGACTTTGCGTCCCCGCTCGCTGGGATGTGGGTGCTCGCTCTCTGAGCTTCTCGCAGACGTGATCGTTCTGCATGTTTACGCACAGAGCGCCGCCCGAGCGTCCTGCGCAGGAAGCTGAGCATCGTGGATCCAACACCTGCAACACAAGCAGCCAATCAGGAACGCTCTGAACGCTCTGAACGCCCTGAACGCCCTGAACGCCCTGAACGTCCTGAACGCTCTGAACGCTCTGAACGTCCTGAACGCCCTGAACGCTCTGAACGTCCTGAACGCCCTGAACGCCCTGAACGCCCTGAACGCTCTGAACGCCCTGAACGTCCTGAACGCTCTGAACGCTCTGAACGTCCTGAACGCTCTGAACGCTCTGAACGTCCTGAACGCTCTGAACGCCCTGAACGCTCTGAACGCTCTGAACGCTCTGAACGCCCTGAACGCCCTGAACGCCCTGAACGCTCTGAACGCCCTGAACGCTCTGAACGTCCTGAACGCCCTGAACGCCCTGAACGCCCTGAACGCTCTGAACGCCCTGAACGCTCTGAACGCCCTGAACGCTCTGAACGCCCTGAACGCTCTGAACGCTCTGAACGTCCTGAACGCTCTGAACGTCCTGAACGCCCTGAACGCTCTGAACGCCCTGAACGCCCTGAACGCTCTGAACGCTCTGAACGTCCTGAACGTCCTGAACGCCCTGAACGCTCTGAACGCTCTGAACGCTCTGAACGTCCTGAACGCCCTGAACGCTCTGAACGCTCTGAACGCCCTGAACGCCCTGAACGCTCTGAACGCTCTGAACGCCCTGAACGCTCTGAACGCCCTGAACGCTCTGAACGTCCTGAACGCTCTGAACGTCCTGAACGCTCTGAACGCTCTGAACGTCCTGAACGCTCTGAACGCTCTGAACGCCCTGAACGCTCTGAACGTCCTGAACGCTCTGAACGCCCTGAACGCCCTGAACGCTCTGAACGCTCTGAACGCTCTGAACGTCCTGAACGCCCTGAACGCTCTGAACGCCCTGAACGCTCTGAACGTCCTGAACGCCCTGAACGCTCTGAACGCTCTGAACGCTCTGAACGTCCTGAACGTCCTGAACGCTCTGAACGCTCTGAACGCTCTGAACGCCCTGAACGCCCTGAACGCTCTGAACGCCCTGAACGCTCTGAACGTCCTGAACGCCCTGAACGCTCTGAACGCCCTGAACGCTCTGAACGCCCTGAACGCTCTGAACGTCCTGAACGCCCTGAACGCTCTGAACGCTCTGAACGTCCTGAACGTCCTGAACGCTCTGAACGCCCTGAACGCCCTGAACGCTCTGAACGCCCTGAACGTCCTGAACGCTCTGAACGCCCTGAACGTACGCTGGAGCCACAGACAGGGACAAACAGAGACTACAGCGCCCTCTGCTGAGAAGGTGATCGCAGACTTCCATCTCTACAGGAGGCCACTCCCCTCAGGCAGGAGGCCACTCCCCTCAGGCAGAAGGCCACTCCCCTCAGGCAGGAGGCCACTCCCCTCAGGCAGGAGGCCACTCCCCTCAGGCAGGAGGCCACTCCCCTCAGAAAAGAGGCCACTCCCCTCAGAAAAGAGGCCACTCCCCTCAGAAAAGAGGCCACTCCCCTCAGAAAAGAGGCCACTCCCCTCAGGACCAGAAACTTCCATCATAAGAACAGTTTCTTTCCCTCATAAACACCTGTCACTCACTGTCACTCACTGTCACTCACTGTCACTCACTGTCCCTCACTGTCCCTCACTGTCCCTCACTGTCCCTCACTGTCCCTCACTGTCCAGGGAGACACCAGGACAAGTTCCTGTGTCTGAATATTGTTCATGGACAAAATGACAATAAACTTTATTCTGTTTTTACTGGACAAACACAGAAATATTGTTTTTACTTTTATCTTCACAAATATGACTGACTTTAACACAAATGATATGAAAATATAACCGTTTTCCACATAAAATAATAGAAAAGAAAACCGGCATTTCTACAATTGTTGCACATTGTTTGTTAAAATTATAGTATTTATAAAAGATAAAGACTTAATTATGTAAAATATAATATCCACTGCTTCATTCTGGTGAAGGCTTTATTAACTCTTATATAACATAACGAGTCACTCATAAGTAGTAAATATATGAAGTATTTAGAGTATAAGTATTTAGAGTATAAGTCCGTTACATCAGGAGTGTTTATTCTGAGGACACTTGAGAAAGAGATTTCATTTACGTTTTAAAGCTGAAATACTCAAACTGAAGCGCGTCATTTGGATTTTCCGCCGTTTCTAAGCAACAAAAAGACAAAAACATCGCATTTTAAAGACGTTTAGTCGCTTTTTTCTCGCCGTTTTCAGGCCTTCGGTCGCGATGGACGCAAAAGCAACAAGTGTGCGCTCGGTGTGTGGCAGCGCGTCCGCCGTGAGCATCGTGTGTGTGTGGAAGCGCCTGTCACCGCCTGTCACCGCCCGCCTGAGCTCACCCCGCCGCGCAGAACAAACGCTCCGCAGCGCCATAAACCGTGGCCCATCCCATTCCACTTGCTCCGCGGCGGAACACTTTGGGATTCCTGCGGCTTTTAGGCGCTGGAAAACGGGATAAAACTCACCAAGTGCCGCTAAAGCCGGGCCCGGGGCATGGTACACGTCTCCCCCGGGAGTGAGCGCTGCTTTCCGGGCTGTTTGAGTCCGTAAACCGCGGGACGGCGCTTTTTCCTCCTCGTCCCGGAGAAAAGTCAGAGCGAAAGAACAGACTCTGACCGGAAACACGTCACCGCAAATCCTCCTCAAACGCCTCATTAGCATATTTAAAGACACACGCGGCTAACGGCTAACGGCTAACGGCTAACTTTTCTGAACAGAACTTTTTTACCACAAACTCATTTACTTTGAACGTTGTTAAATTTCCTGCAATTGAAAAATGTGAAAATATGAAGTAAAATATTATTTTGTCTTTTTAAGTCTTATTAAAACAAACTTCTCATACGGTACAGGCACAACAACAACAACAACAACAACAACTAAAGTGAACATATTATAGTTTTGTTTCTAAAGTGTCCTCACTGCGAGCGCCGCTCCACAAACCCGCCTCCGCCTCATTTCTGTGGAAATGTTCCACAGTATGACATTAAACCTAACTGCATTTCTGTTTCCATGGAGACGTTGCACCTGCAGAAAGTTACACACTGTTGCTTTAGAGAAATGTGGCTGTAAAAGGCTCTTTAAGTCCAGGAGAAGGTTCTGACCGGTGAGGTCATCAGTCGGGTCAGATTTATAACTGTTGTGTAATGTATATGGGTTTTGGCCCTTGTTTATAATGTGGTTGCTCGGTAACAGTTGTGTCATTACTCCAACCAGGAAGTCACTTTATAAACAAACGGGACGACGTTTATTTCTCTGACCGCGACGCAAGTGATGGACATTCTTCTGATTTGATCTTTATTACACAGATGAGCTTTAAATGAGAGCTCCTGGTCCAATCAGACTCTGAGGTTTCTCACAGTGGAACTGGAGGCTTCACTGAGACTATCTGCTCAGATAAAGCGTCTCGTACATGTTTAGGACCAGCACAATGACCTCCAGCACAATGACCTCCAGCACAATGACCTCCAGCACAATGACCTCCAGCACAATGACCTTGGTTTGTTCAGGGTTAAGAAGCAGATCATTAAGTGTCCTCCAGGTTTTTATCTCCTTCACACGAGCTCTAAGTCTGTCTGATCATGTGACCTGATCATGTGACCTGATCATGTGACCTAACGGCAGCATGTAAAGAGGAAACAGAACTGGACCCAGTACTGACCCCTGAGGCACACTGTGACTTTAGAACAAGGGGAGGAGCTCTGGTTTACATGAACAAATTGGTACTTATCAGATAAATAGGATTTAAACCAGCTGAGGGCGGGGCCTCTGAGGGCGGGGCCTCTGAGGGCGGGGTCTCTAAGGGCGGGGCCTCTGAGGGCGGGGTCTCTGAGGGCGGGGCCTCTGACACCTACATCACATTCTAACCTCTGCAGTAGAATGTTGTGGTCGATGGTCAAACGCTGAGGTCAGAACCAGGATTGAGACTGTGGTGGGCTCTGAACCCTGCTGTGGTGGGCTCTGAACCCTGCTGTGGTGGGCTCTGAACCCTGCTGTGGTGGGCTCTGTACCCTGCTGTGGTGGGCTCTGTTCCCTGCTGTGGTGGGCTCTGAACCCTGCGGTGGTGGGCTCTGAACCCTGCTGTGGTGAGCTCTGAACCCTGCGGTGGTGGGCTCTGTTCCCAGCTGTGGTGAGCTCTGTTCCCTGCTGTGGTGGGCTCTGAACCCTGCTGTGGTGGGCTCTGAACCCTGCTGTGGTGGGCTCTGTTCCCTGCTGTGGTGGGCTCTGAACCCTGCTGTGGTGGGCTCTGAACCCTGCTGTGGTGGGCTCTGAACCCTGCTGTGGTGGGCTCTGAACCCTGCTGTGTAAGAAGAGCATATAGATAAACGACAGTAAACACAGGCTCAGGTCACGACTGAATTCCCTTTTATTTAAAGATTTGTCATGTACAACAATGTATTTACAGTCTGCCATATTTACACAGACCAGCAGGTGGCGCTGTCACGTACAAATTCTCTCCGAGCGGCGGAAAATCAATCATAATAATCAGCATAAATTAAACTAAAACATGTTTGCGTCGTCTCAGGTTCAGCAGCTCAACTTCCACCGGCTTTTCACAATAAGAGCTGCTCCAAAAAACACTTCACAATAAGACTGAAGGACTCTGCGACCTAGCCTAAACCAGGCCTAAACCGGGCCTAAACCGGGCCTAAACCGGGACTAAACCGGGACTAAACCGGGCCTAAACCGGGCCTAAACCGGGCCTAAACCGGGCCTAAACCGGGCCTAAACCGGTCCTAAACCGGGACTAAACCGGGCCTAAACCGGGACTAAACCAGGTCTAAACCAGGACTAAACCAGGTCTAAACCAGGTCTAAACCAGGACTAAACCAGGACTAAACCAGGTCTAAACCAGGACTAAACCAGGACTAAACCAGGACTAAACCAGGTCTAAACCAGGTCTAAACCAGGACTAAACCAGGTCTAAACCAGGACTAAACCAGGTCCAAACCAGGTCCAAACCAGGTCTAAACCAGGTCTAAACCAGGACTAAACCAGGACTAAACCAGGTCTAAACCAGGTCTAAACCAGGTCTAAACCAGGACTAAACCAGGTCTAAACCAGGTCTAAACCAGGACTAAACCAGGTCTAAACCAGGACTAAACCAGGTCTAAACCAGGACTAAACCAGGTCTAAACCAGGTCTAAACCAGGACTAAACCAGGTCTAAACCAGGACTAAACCAGGTCAAAACCAGGTCTAAACCAGGACTAAACCAGGTCTAAACCAGGTCTAAACCAGGACTAAACCAGGTCTAAACCAGGACTAAACCAGGACTAAACCAGGTCTAAACCAGGTCTAAACCAGGACTAAACCAGGTCTAAACCAGGACTAAACCAGGTCCAAACCAGGACTAAACCAGGTCTAAACCAGGACTAAACCAGGTCTAAACCAGGACTAAACCAGGTCTAAACCAGGACTAAACCAGGTCTAAACCAGGACTAAACCAGGTCTAAACCAGGTCTAAACCAGGTCTAAACCAGGTCTAAACCAGGTCTAAACCAGGTCTAAACCAGGACTAAACCAGGTCTAAACCAGGACTAAACCAGGTCTAAACCAGGACTAAACCAGGTCTAAACCAGGACTAAACCAGGTCTAAACCAGGACTAAACCAGGACTAAACCAGGACTAAACCAGGTCTAAACCAGGACTAAACCAGGACTAAACCAGGACTAAACCAGGTCTAAACCAGGTCTAAACCAGGTCTAAACCAGGACTAAACCAGGTCTAAACCAGGTCTAAACCAGGACTAAACCAGGTCTAAACCAGGACTAAACCAGGTCTAAACCAGGACTAAACCAGGTCTAAACCAGGTCTAAACCAGGACTAAACCAGGTCTAAACCAGGACTAAACCAGGTCAAAACCAGGTCTAAACCAGGACTAAACCAGGTCTAAACCAGGTCTAAACCAGGACTAAACCAGGTCTAAACCAGGACTAAACCAGGACTAAACCAGGTCTAAACCAGGTCTAAACCAGGACTAAACCAGGTCTAAACCAGGACTAAACCAGGTCCAAACCAGGACTAAACCAGGTCTAAACCAGGACTAAACCAGGTCTAAACCAGGACTAAACCAGGTCTAAACCAGGACTAAACCAGGTCTAAACCAGGACTAAACCAGGTCTAAACCAGGTCTAAACCAGGTCTAAACCAGGTCTAAACCAGGTCTAAACCAGGTCTAAACCAGGACTAAACCAGGTCTAAACCAGGACTAAACCAGGTCCAAACCAGGACTAAACCAGGTCTAAACCAGGACTAAACCAGGTCTAAACCAGGACTAAACCAGGTCTAAACCAGGACTAAACCAGGACTAAACCAGGACTAAACCAGGTCTAAACCAGGACTAAACCAGGACTAAACCAGGAGACAAAAAGTCCCAGAGTCTTGAATCTTTTCACTTGAACCTGTTTTAAACAGTTCTGTTCTTTACAAATCCTTTTTATTCATATTATTCACAACATAAACTGGTCAGATCAACGTGCCGGACCATCACACGGGTCAAAGGTCAACCAGTCCTGGAGCTGAGCCAGACCTGCTCCCGGTTCAGACCTGGTTTAGACCTGGTTTAGTCCTGGTTTAGACCTGGTTTAGTCCTGCTTTAGTCCTGGTTTAGTCCTGGTTTAGACCTGGTTTAGACCTGGTTTAGTCCTGGTTTAGTCCTGGTTTAGACCTGGTTTAGACCTGGTTTAGTCCTGGTTTAGTCCTGGTTTAGACCTGGTTTAGTCCTGGTTTAGACCTGGTTTAGTCCTGGTTTAGACCTGGTTTAGTCCTGGTTTAGTCCTGGTTTAGACCTGGTTTAGTCCTGGTTTAGTCCTGGTTTAGACCTGGTTTAGTCCTGGTTTAGTCCTGGTTTAGACCTGGTTTAGTCCTGGTTTAGTCCTGGTTTAGTCCTGGTTTAGACCTGGTTTAGACCTGGTTTAGACCTGGTTTAGACCTGGTTTAGACCTGGTTTAGACCTGGTTTAGTCCTGGTTTAGTCCTGGTTTAGACCTGGTTTAGTCCTGGTTTAGACCTGGTTTAGTCCTGGTTTAGTCCTGGTTTAGACCTGGTTTAGTCCTGGTTTAGTCCTGGTTTAGACCTGGTTTAGTCCTGGTTTAGTCCTGGTTTAGACCTGGTTTAGTCCTGGTTTAGTCCTGGTTTAGTCCTGGTTTAGACCTGGTTTAGACCTGGTTTAGTCCTGGTTTAGACCTGGTTTAGACCTGGTTTAGACCTGGTTTAGACCTGGTTTAGACCTGGTTTAGACCTGGTTTAGTCCTGGTTTAGTCCTGGTTTAGTCCTGGAAGGATTTAGGTTTGTAAAAACATAGATAATGTTTGGCACTTTTTGTTGTGATCAAATGTCTAAAGAATAAACCCGGTTCAGACTCGGCTGAACAATGGGGACTAAAACAAATGTTTACCAGGAAAAAACTCAGACTAAATCAGTTCCAGGTCTAATCAAGGACTCAAGTGGAACCAAACCAGGACAAGTGGAACCTTCAGTGGCATTTTACATTTCATTTGTTCAACATGAGATTTCCTCTTGAACCTTCAACTCAAACTTTTCATCCACAACAACAGGTGCCACGCCCTGGACTGCAGTGCCACGCCCTGGACTGCAGTGCCACGCCCTGGACTGCAGTGCCACGCCCTGGACTGCAGTGCCACGCCCTGGACTGCAGTGCCACGCCCTGGACTGCAGTGCCACGCCCTGGACTGCAGTGCCACGCCCTGGACTGCAGTGCCACGCCCTGGACTGCAGTGCCACGCCCTGGACTGCAGTGCCACGCCCTCGACTGCAGTGCCAGAGTTCTGCTCCGGTACCACACATGGTTCTCTCACACACGGTTCCCTCGTACACACGGTTCTCGTACACACGGTTCTCGTACACACGGTTCTCGTACACACGGTTCTCGTACACACGGTTCTCTCACACACGGTTCCCGTACACACGGTTCTCGTACACACGGTTCTCGTACACACGGTTCTCGTACACACGGTTCTCGTACACACGGTTCTCGTACACACGGTTCTCGTACACACGGTTCTCTCACACACGGTTCCCGTACACACGGTTCTCGTACACACGGTTCTCGTACACACGGTTCTCGTACACACGGTTCTCGTACACACGGTTCTCGTACACACGGTTCTCGTACACACGGTTCTCGTACACACGGTTCTCGTACACACGGTTCTCGTACACACGGTTCTCGTACACACGGTTCTCGTACACACGGTTCTCTCACACACGGTTCCCGTACACACGGTTCTCGTACACATGGTTCTCGTACACACGGTTCTCGTACACACGGTTCTCGTACACACGGTTCTCGTACACACGGTTCTCGTACACACGGTTCTCGTACACACGGTTCTCGTACACACGGTTCTCTCGTACACATGGTTCTCTCGTACACATGGTTCTCTCGTACACATGGTTCTCGTACACATGGTTCTCGTACACACGGTTCTCGTACACACGGTTCTCGTACACACGGTTCTCGTACACATGGTTCTCGTACACACGGTTCTCGTACACATGGTTCTCGTACACATGGTTCTCGTACACATGGTTCTCGTACACATGGTTCTCGTACACATGGTTCTCGTACACATGGTTCTCGTACAGTTCTGATATGCTCCAGTTTTAGCAGGTTTGACACAGCAGTAGATTCTCCAGCAAAACAGAATCAGGAACTAAAACGTGATCAAAGCTTAAAAAGAGACAAAAGAGGAAAGTTTAGACCAAGAGTTTGGACCACACGGGATCAGACCAGACGTGTTCCAGCAGCGCCCACACTTTAGACTAAACCAGGTCTAAACCGACTTTAAACCGGGTTTAGACCTGGACAAAACCAGGTTTAAAGTGTGAACGCAGCTCAACAGAATGAAAAGACTTTAAACTCTTAAGAACATGAAATGTTAAATAGAAATAATACAAATATAAATAAAAAGTGAAAATGGCATAAACAGGTTTGAACACAGGATCGTTCACCACAGTTTGAGAACCACACTTTAATACCGTTAATGTCACTGAGGATCAAACCTGGAACACGTTTTGTCCCGTGTGGTTCAAAAAGACAAGAATAAATAAAAGCACAGACTGAACACCAGGGGGCGACACAATAAATACTCTGTAGAAAAGCAGGTCCTCTCGTTATGGCACCACAGATCCAGGTTCTGTCCGCGTAAAGTGCAACAGTGCAGTCTGCTCCGCCGGAACGCGCCGCCCCGGAAGGCCCCGCGCCGGAACGCGCCGCCCCGGAAGGCCCCGCCCCGGAAGGCCCCGCCCCGGAAGGCCCCGCCCCGGAAGGCCCCGCCCCGGAACGCGCCGCGCCGGAACGCGCCGCGCCGGAACGCGCCGCGCCAGAACGCGCCGCGCCGGAACGCGCCGGAACGCGCCGCCCCGGAACGCGCCGCCCCGGAACGCGCCGCCCCGGAAGAGGCGGAATACGGCAGGAATGATCCACAAGCAAAAGGAAAAACAGGAACGTTTGATCATTTTGATGAGCCACTTTCCAGACGAGGGAAGTGTTTATGGCACGTGTCTGAAGCAGTTTCACATCAAACTCAACTGAAAGATTCACCAGGAAAGTCGATGGGAAAACCGGGCGGGGCCCAGCCCAGAAGTCCACGGGTTCAGAAATGTAAAAAGTGTTCAAAACTCACGGTCAAAGCAAAATGAAACGCTCAAATGTTCAATCGAAATCACATAAAAATATATCATTTGGATTTGATTTGTTTCTGCTCCATATTCCGACTTCTTCCCGTTTTTTCCGCTCAGTTTCTCCGCCGTCTCATCGCGGTTCTATTGTCCGTGGTTCAGACTTGTCGCTGGTTCTTTCCGGATCCTGCTCGGGTTTTTCCGGGTCTGGACTGGGATTTCCAGGATCCAAACTGGACTTATTTTCCGGATTGGACCCGGTTTTGTCCGTGTCTGAGCTGGATTCAACCAGATCACTGGTTCTCTCTTGATCCGTAATCACGACTGGACAGGGATCTAGAGAGGGATCTGGACAGGGATCTAGAGAGGGATCTGGACAGGGATCTGGACAGGGATCTGGACAGGGATCTAGAGAGGGATCTGGACAGGGATCTAGAGAGGGATCTGGACAGGGATCTAGAGAGGGATCTGGACAGGGATCTAGAGAGGGATCTGGACAGGGATCTGGACAGGGATCTAGAGAGGGATCTGGACAGGGATCTAGAGAGGGATCTGGACAGGGATCTGGCTCGGGATCTGGCTCGGGATCTGGCTCTCTGCTGGTTTCCTCTGCGTCCTTGTGGTTGGACATGTGTTTGTGGGACTCCTGGCGAGCTCCCGTCCCTGGTTCCTCGGGCCCCGTGCTGGTCTGGCAGTTGCTGGTCTGGCGGTTGCTGGTTGGACTCCCGGCGCTGCCCACGCTGGCGCACTCGTCCTCGGTCAGGTCTCCGCGCTCCTCGCCCTCCGTTTCCGTCTCGGTGAAGTCCAGGTCGTCCTCGGTGACTTGGCCAACGTCCAGGACTTCCACATCGTCGCACTCGTCGTCCTCCTCCAGCTCCAGCAGGTGGCGCTCTCCTCCTCCCGATGCCTCCTCGCCCTCCGCAGACGCTGTTCGGTCGTTGTGGGCGGGTCGCTCAGGCTCCCTCTGCTGGACAGGCCGGTCAACAGGTTTGACCAAACCCTCGTCGTTGACTTTGAGAATCGCCTCGCACACAAAACGGTACTGACTCTGCGGAAACAAGACCAGAACTTTAGTCTGAGGAAACACCACCAGAACCAGAACTTTAGGAAACAAGACCAGAACTTTAGTCTGAGGAAACACCACCAGAACCAGAACTTTAGGAAACAAGACCAGAACTTTAGTCTGAGGAAACACCACCAGAACCAGAACTTTAGGAAACACGACCAGAACCAGAACTTTAGGAAACACAACCAGAACTTTAGTCTGAGGAAACACCACCAGAACCAGAACTTTAGTCTGAGGAAACACCACCAGAACCAGAACTTTAGTCTGAGGAAACACCACCAGAACTTTAGGAAACACAAGCAGAACTTTGGACCAGATGAGTGGGACTGACCGGAGTCTGGATCATCATGGCCCGTTGGTCTCTCATGGTCCTGACGATGTCCAGAGGAAACACGGGCTGACCACATTCCATCAGACACAGGGCCGTCTCCATGGTGATGAGGACACCAGTGCGGCCGATGCCAGCGCTGCACCGGACGCAAGAAACACAACCAGAGTTTAACCGTCAGTTCAAGTGTGTTTGTGCGTAAACGAGGCCTCAGAGTCCGGTCCTCAGTGTGTTTGTGTGTAAACGAGGCCTCAGAGTCCGGTCCTCAGTGTGTTTGTGCGTAAACGAGGCCTCAGAGTCCGGTCCTCAGTGTGTTTGTGCGTAAACGAGGCCTCAGAGTCCGGTCCTCAGTGTGTTTGTGTGTAAACGAGGCCTCAGAGTCCGGTCCTCAGTGTGTTTGTGTGTAAACGAGGCCTCAGAGTCCGGTCCTCAGTGTGTTTGTGCGTAAACGAGGCCTCAGAGTCCGGTCCTCAGTGTGTTTGTGTGTAAACGAGGCCTCAGAGTCCGGTCCTCAGTGTGTTTGTGTGTAAACGAGGCCTCAGAGTCCGGTCCTCAGTGTGTTTGTGTGTAAACGAGGCCTCAGAGTCCGGTCCTCAGTGTGTTTGTGCGTAAACGAGGCCTCAGAGTCCTGTCCTCAGTGTGTTTGTGTGTAAACGAGGCCTCAGAGTCCGGTCCTCAGTGTGTTTGTGTGTAAACGAGGCCTCAGAGTCCGGTCCTCAGTGTGTTTGTGCGTAAACGAGGCCTCAGAGTCCGGTCCTCAGTGTGTTTGTGCGTAAACGAGGCCTCAGAGTCCGGTCCTCAGTGTGTTTGTGCGTAAACGAGGCCTCAGAGTCCGGTCCTCAGTGTGTTTGTGCGTAAACGAGGCCTCAGAGTCCGGTCCTCAGTGTGTTTGTGTGTAAACGAGGCCTCAGAGTCCGGTCCTCAGTGTGTTTGTGTGTAAACGAGGCCTCAGAGTCCGGTCCTCAGTGTGTTTGTGCGTAAACGAGGCCTCAGAGTCCTGTCCTCAGTGTGTTTGTGTGTAAACGAGGCCTCAGAGTCCGGTCCTCAGTGTGTTTGTGCGTAAACGAGGCCTCAGAGTCCGGTCCTCAGTGTGTTTGTGCGTAAACGAGGCCTCAGAGTCCGGTCCTCAGTGTGTTTGTGCGTAAACGAGGCCTCAGAGTCCGGTCCTCAGTGTGTTTGTGTGTAAACGAGGCCTCAGAGTCCGGTCCTCAGTGTGTTTGTGCGTAAACGAGGCCTCAGAGTCCGGTCCTCAGTGTGTTTGTGCGTAAACGAGGCCTCAGAGTCCGGTCCTCAGTGTGTTTGTGCGTAAACGAGGCCTCAGAGTCCGGTCCTCAGTGTGTTTGTGCGTAAACGAGGCCTCAGAGTCCGGTCCTCAGTGTGTTTGTGCGTAAACGAGGCCTCAGAGTCCGGTCCTCAGTGTGTTTGTGCGTAAACGAGGCCTCAGAGTCCGGTCCTCAGTGTGTTTGTGTGTAAACGAGGCCT